>NW_006800217.1:436555-532454 GCF_000485575.1 Poecilia formosa
AAAGCATTTCTTTAAACTGACTCAGAATCTGAACTGCCAAATCTTTTTTCCTTTACTCTTGTTTTCTTCGCCGCGCTGGGTAAAAGATGGGATTCTTTTTGAAAACGCTCCATAAAAACAATGTAGAGAGATGAGCTCAGGAAGCTAATCCATTTTAGTAACAGTGGAGTTAATGATGCCCGGCCAGCGCACAAGGCAGAGAAGGATGGCTGGTTTAAAGTGCATCCTCGGAGTCATGGCTCACACAAGCCTGGTATACAGATGATCTAATCTGTTTATCTACAAATCCATGGGGGTATTTATGCCGCTAATTTCATAACCGCAAATCCTGATTATTACGTCTCCATTATTATCTTACTTCAATTTGCCGTCCCCTCCACCGCTAAGCATTGTGATTGTGAAATGTTTTTCCTATCTGGTGCACTCACGCTGTTTCTTCACCTGCTGCTCCTGGGGGGCCGTTTCAGGATCAGTGGGTGTCTGAACCCCCTTCGGTTTAAATTTCACCACTTTTCAGTAACTTGACTTAAAAGGGCAGTATTATGTGTTTGCTAGGAACGTAGTGTCATTTTATAGCACAAACAAGTAACTGTGTTTCCTGCAGTTGTCATAGATATGATATGAAATATGGCTTAAAAGAAATTTTACTTGTCATTTAAAGCCTTGAAATTGGGCCTTTCTGAAACTCCGCCTTCAGGAAGTTATCATAACTTGACTCCTCTGTTAGTCCTTTAACATTATTTTTACAAGTGTTGCACTGAGAAGTATCTCAGACAATGAGATCAGCAGATGAACAGTTCCACCAGGTGTTAGCTCATTTCTGAGCTGAGTTGCAGGGAACAACTGCTCTGTGAGGCGGAAACTGCAGCCTTAAAGGCAGAGCTAGGTCCACCTAGGCGTTTTACACAGCTGAATGGTTGCCACGGGAGATTAAAGGATTTCCCAAAAATGCCTGAAAGAACCAAAGTAACACTCCAGGTGTGTTTGTGATGAGGGAATAACATCACAACCTGATGTAAAGCTGAAAAAAGTAGATTTTTACATAATACTGCCCCTTTAAACATCAGGCTTCACTGTGGGAGAGCCGAGAAAATATGGTCTCAATTTCTATGAATGGCTCTTCAGGTCAGGGATGATGGTCAGATTCAAGGATCAACTTCCTGAGTGTAAATACACAGTGCTGTCTATGATCTTATCCTCAATGTGCACGACATGAGGTGTCAATAAATTAAGCTAATGAAAATACAGAAATTTTCAGTCTAATTTTAGAAGAAGCTTTTGAATTTCAGCGGTTTCCATTAGAGGAGCTGAAAAAATATCAATTCTAATTACAAGTCCTAGTCTTGGCAATTTTAAATGTATTGAATATGCTCAAAAATCAATTTTACTCAGCTTAATATTTCACAAAATTATATTTTGAATAATTATCTATTTATTTATTTAAGAAAAAGCCAGGCAGCTAAGCTAGCCTAAAACTGGTAATTTAAGTTGCAGAATGTTTGCACAAACTTTGTTTTGTTCTAATATAAACTGATGGAATCTGAAACCGAGCGAAATCTTATCATTGTTTTTCATTTGTTTACTTTGTCTTTTCCTCTTCTTAGTTGTTGCAACCTGAAAAAAGCAGGGAACACTGTACATTAAGCTGTAATGCATGCGACACCCGGCTGTCACCAGGGCACATGGGGTGACTGCCACTCTCTGTGCTGCCGTTGGCAGCCCTGATGGAGAAGAAACGAGGCTAGACACCCGACTACCTTGCAGACTTACTAGCATTCAGTCAGACTGTGGGGAACTAAAAGGAATTTGTCATGAGAAATGTAATTGGTTGGCTCAACTATGAAATTTTAACTGTCTGTGAAGTGTGCACGCAAAGTTTACGTGGCTCATAGAATACGCACAACACACCCCAATACGTGGGAGCATTTACTGGCTTCCAGTTTATTTTCAGAATTATGTTGAATATGTTAATGTCTGTTTTTTAAAGGTTTTGTCAGGTCTAGTGGCCTTTATTTGACAATCAGACAGGAAAGTGGGTTGGGAGAAACAGGGAAAACATGTGGCAAAGGTCAACGGCATGAAGGCTTTTAATGCCATAAATGGCCGTAACACATTTTATCTCTCAGAAATTCTCTCCTTTCATGAACACGGTGTGGCATTGAGGTTAAACGACCAAAAGCTGACAGAATACAAAGTGAACACTATAATCATCTTAGAAATGCACTGTGAGCGATTCAGTAGGTTCACACAGGTGAGCAACAAGGGTTAAAGGTACAAACAGTACTTTGTTCTTTTGGCGTCACAAAAGTCTGTGGATGTTGTGAAGCGTCTAAATAATTATAGGTCCATTGTGTTGTTGCGCCAAAATTTCTATCTTTCACATAAAATCTCCCAAAATGCACAAACAAAGCATGAAAAAGTCAGAGAGGTATGCATACTTTTGGCAGCAGTTCAAAAGTCTCGATGTAGAATATTGATCTAACATCCGAATAACCTGCTGATTCACACAGCGCTCACATCCACAGTATTCTGCCGCATTCAACCGATCCTTTTTCTCTGAATCTCTTTCCTTTCTCTCACGCTAATGCTTCCCACTCAGTTTGACTCTTTGTCTCACTATCAGTATTGATCTCCATGTTATCCTGCCCACTCCAGCTGACCCCCTTCCACTTTCTTCTTCCACTCCTCCACATTCTCCTCTTTCAGCCACTTCTCTCTGCAATTTCTTTGTCACTCCCTCATTTGCCTCCTTTTTTGCTGTGATTTGCTCCCTCTTACCCTCCATTGATCTTTCTCTTATCTCGTAGCCCCTAGCAACTGCATCTTGTGTGTTTTCTACCTTCCAGCACCTTTCCTCAGTGCTTCTCCTCCCCTCTCTGTTGCACAAAATCCACCCTGTTCGCTCAATGCCTGATTAACATACTACTTTGTAGTAGAGTTTTCCAAGGTTAAGTTATGATTTATGAAGGTAAATAACTAACCCTAGTTATTTACTCCTAGGGGAGCACCCTGCTGCTGCGCTTTGCTCTTCAACTTGAAATGAAATGTGGTCTCAAAGCTGTTCTGCATGCTTGGTAGATTTTGATATAAATGCCACTGAAACAAAGTGACAGTGGAAGACGATAAAGAGTGAAATTTCAAGCAGTAGCAGTGGCAGAAGTTGTCTAGTTGTTCTTTGTACTTTTACTCAAATAAATGCCAACCTTCTTGGAAGTTCATTCGGTTTTAAATGAGATACACCACAATTTGATGACACTTTTTTATACTCTAATCCAGCGATACACGAGGCTTTAGAACCCCAGTAAGTCTATAGCTGCCTTTCCACTGACTATATGGAAACACGCTGAATGGAAACACTCCAATTTTGGGAAAAAAAACAAAACAAAAAAAAACAATCATGTTTTGGCTGTATCGAAACAGATATATATTGCAGAACTGCAATAAAAACACTTTTTCACATCACATGAATCTCAAGATCAACAGCTGGATGTTACTGCTGCCGAAAACAATGAAGATGACAGAAAGTGGTTGGAGGATGATGGAGCGACATGCTTTCTGATGACTTTTTCACATGTGATTTTAATTGCGTTTCTTATTTAATGAAAACACTTACAATTGCAAAACTGTGTTTTTTCAACAGTAGTGGAATATCAGCAACACTTTTTTGCATATTTATAATGGAAACGCAGCTAGTGACACAAAAGACTGATTGCCAATTTTCACAAACAGCTGACGTCTGTTGGATTTCACAAGCAGGCACGAGGTTTGAGGACGATTGGTCAGGCATGGCTGGTTTGGATACGTTTTCCCTCCTAATACTGAAATATCATCATTTGGAAACCACATTTAGTATTTTGCCAGATTATCTTCATATTGACCTTGAATTTACTTGATGATCTGAAATGTATAAGCGAACAGAAAAGGAAAAAATCAGAAGGAAATGCGTGAAAGAGGGAATACTTTTTTACATTAGTGTAAGATGACATTATGTCTAATATAAAAAGAAAATATGTTTTTATAAGTCTTCCTCCTCCTCCAGGTGGTCGTCAGGGAAAGATGCCAGTAACGGCACTGGAGGCTTTCGACCTGGAGATGAAGAGCTGGACTCGGTTCCCCTGCATCCCGAGCCGCAGGGCGTTCTCATGCTGCGCTACCAACGAGCGCAGCCTGTTCAGCCTGGGTGGGCTCCAGCAGCCGGGGCCTCATAATTTCTACTCCCGACCTCACTTTGTCAGCACTACGGAGGAGTTTGACCTGGATCAAGGTATGTGGTTATTTAACGGTATGTATTAACATTAAGGCACAATTATTTCACGTTAAGCTAATTTACAGGTATATTTTATGAAAGGTACCTTACATACCTACCTACATACGGCTACCATTTTGGTCCAACTTTTACTCTTTACATTCCATCTCTCTCACTCTCCCTCTCTTTTTCTTTCCCTCCCTGTGAGAGTGTCAGATTTCCATTAACACACTGCTCAATGTAAATTAAACACTGGTGTTCTCATTATCCAATTGGTGCAATGAATGTGCCCAATCTCATGCAACACATAGCTGTGTAAGTGCTAGCTACCTTACTTTTAATGAATGCACTCAAACTCATATTGGCTTTTCCCTCCGAATATAAGAATTTTATAGTGGTTATATAAAGTTTATATAAAGCATGAAGAAACTGTTGGAAGCTGGTTGCCGTGATGATTTATTTACTTGCTGCAGTTTTCAGTGGATACTCCGACAGTCCTGAAAGGTTTAATTAATTTGACTATGGGAGACCAGTGACCTGTAATCTGTCTGCTACACACTTGAACACGTTGACATTTTCACGCTGCATGAGTATACTTAACCTTTTCCATTGCAGAATACTAAATTAAGATGCCTTCTCTGCAGTCATTATCGCTTCCCTGAAAAAGTTCAGAAATTAATGTTGCTGTTGTTTTTTTTTATTCAGTTTTTGGTACATTTGCTACTTGAACTTTTCTCAGCTTTCAAAAACATGGTGTGAACAAAAAAATAAAGCTTTTCATAATGTCACCATAAGGAAACTAATCAGTCTTGTGAGCCTTCGGGCTGAATGCGTCACAGATTCAGACACACACAAGACATTTTTCTCAGACATTGACGACAGATATTTTTGATGTTCTACTAAGGAATTACAAACAGAAAATATTTGCTTTATGTATGTTAACATTTCTTTCTGAAGCAAGAACTCATGGGATTTCTAAGCTGATACTTTTCTAACTTCTCCTTGCAGCCAGCTTTACTGTAAGGATAATGTTGACTTACAGTTAAAAGGAATCGACAAAAGGAGACGGTTTCAACTGTTTTTTATTTTTTTTTATTTTATCTCTTGTTTACAGTGATAATACTAGCAACAGTGTAGTTTCTGTTAGCTAAATGTATGTCCACTCTCCCTGCTGCAAATGTTTCTGTTGAGTTAAATTGGATCTCCTTCACCCAGTATAACTTCAGTGGTTACAGCCCAAGAACTCCAGTGGGTTTTATGATTATTAGCAGGTAAAATTTCAACAACATTTAGCGACATACTTTTAAAAAACACTGGTTGGCTTCTCTTGGTCAAAGGGTTAGTGATTAATCTGATGCTGTATAAAATTAGCAACATGCACTTTAATCAAAATAATACATCTCATTAGTACCGGGTTGAATTCCCTGTTCATACCTTCAAAACTAAATAATTTTTTGGTCAAAAAGTCAACAAGATATTCAAACATATAAGCTACCTAAACCTTATATTTTGTCCGACAGTGAACAGGAGGTGAGTAGTTGCAGCTTTTCTCACACCTGTCATCAGTCAGACATTAAATAATTAAATAATGTCTCCTGTTAAGGCTCAAAAGGTCCAAATAATCAGTGCTTGGCTTTGTTTTGCATGACTTTCAATTAAAAACTCATTTATTCATTCCATCTTAAGTGAATTAGAAATTTAATCTATTTAGCTTCTATAATGAAGAGAAGGATGATGGCTTTGTTCCTCTGCAGAGGAAAGTAAGGATTCCTGATCAGAGGTAACTAAATCTGGCAAATACTGCTTTGATAAGGCAATAGTTAACAAGTTCTGGATTATTTGAAATGTTACATAAAACACAACAGATCTGATTGAAGCAAAGACCTTGGACTTGGACCTGCTTTCATTACGAAGACTGTTTCTTCTGACCTTCTGTATGTTGTCTAGCAACTCTGGTGAATGGTGCAATCTTTTCAATGACGTGTCTGATCATACTCTCGTTCATCTGATGAATTTTAAAAGGTTAGTTTTATGATTCAACCTTCATTCACCTCACTAGTCATCAAATAAGCTTTTACCAACTGAAGTTAAGCTCACGGTGAGTGTATGTGACCAGCAGTACATTTTTTTAAAGCTGCGTTCACACTAGTTCCTATATTTCTATGCATTCAGTTAAAAACACACACAGCAATAGGAAATAAATAAATAAATGAAGGGGATTTTGTAAATCAATTACTCCTGTTATGTCTTTGAATTATATTTATTGCTTTTGATTCTCTCGTGTTCTGAGTAATTTACCTATAGATCAATACTAGTCATAGTGTTCGGCTGCATCATGGCTGAGTGTGTTACTTTTCCATTTCATCTCTCTTTCTCTTCCTATTAAAGAATTTGCCGCCCTTCTGAGTATATCACTTTAATGCAATGAATGCCTCCAAGCGATCAGATAAAGTAGACATTAAGCGATGCTGTTAGTTTCCCCTTTAAGTTTCATGTGTATAGCATCCTGAGGTGAGTGAAGCATTTACATAGAAGAAACTGAGCATAAATAATATAATTGGTTAATTGCTGTGATCTGTATCTTACAACAGCATTGATTTTGTAGCCGTTGTGCACATATGTGCATGATATATGAGGTTTGTGGCACTCGTATTGTGTGATTTCTTGTCACTACCAAAGACCCCATGGCTGCTTTGTTTGGCATGCTACAGCGATAAAAGTGCAAGTAGCATGGCTGGCCGATATGGCTGAAAAACGCATCACGATATTAGCATTTCATATCAATCAATATACATAAGTATTGATTAGTTTTTGTTTTAAATATCTGAACTACTCCCAAACTGGCAACGTGACTGGATATGTGACTGGAGAGTCTTCTTTTATCCAGTTTTCTCTCCACACAATTGTTGTTTGTTTTTAAGCAGCACAGTGGCAAAACCTGAAACTGCTGCTGCGCAAATTACACAACAAATTGTTGCTAGCTAACCAAAGAGTGAGTGAGTTCTTAGTTGTGTGTGTGGTTCTGGATCGCAGTTCAATGAATATATATTAAATATTGAATATTCTATTAAATGTATTGTCTATTGATATTGATCACGTATATCAGGATAGATATTGTTATTGACTTTTGTTTTTTTAAGTATTTATGACTTTTTTTTCTTGTGTGGTTTTCTACTTACCTGCGTTGGACATTTGGGCAATTTTTAGTCACGTTTCTTTTCTTAACAGGTGCATTTCATTTCACTGTGGATTCCTTCTGTTGGATTTACATCTTTTTATCTCTGCCAGACCCTTTTCCATTTATGTTCCTCTGAGTGTTTTTCTTCCTGATGTACTGGGGCAGCATCACTGTGACTGACATGCTGAGATTATACATCTTGAAAGCAGAGGCAAAAATAAAACTACCAAGAGGGTAGCTATCAAAGCAACTGCATTCACAACTGCAGTTTCCTTCTCATATAAAAAAAACAGCAGCCTGAGACAGAGCGGAAAGTAACAAAACATGCAAATCAGCTCAGCTTCATGTGTGATTTAGTGAGGGGAAATTGTATAACTTGCAGGCATGTTTGTGAATCTGAAAGACAAGGTTGCGTGATTAGGCTCTTTATTAGAAGTTGTGACCCCGGAAGGCAGTGGAAACACCGAGCAGCTTCTTTACCTGTTCATGTTTTCTATTTACTGAAAAATGTGAAATCACCATGATTTGCATTTAAATGTTTTCCACGTCAGCAGTCAGTGCTGCAGAGGAGCACAGAGGCAAGCAGGGTTAATGGATGTTCTGGTGCTGGCTGTCAGTGAGTCATTACTGTGGGGAAGATACAGTATCACTGACTAAAAGCTGAAAAAGATACAGTAGCACTTTAATTATAATCACTGCTTTTAGAGTTCAGGCAGCTTTCTTTTAGATGATCAAACATGCAAGCATAATAAACATAAAAGGCTGACCTGATATGGCGATTAACTAGGTTGCTACATCAGTAGTACGCTGTTGTGTGTTGGTGTACGTGCGTGCATGTGTGTGTATATTTTTAAGAATAACTATTGGGAATTTTAAACATCCACGCAAACTTTGCATAAAAATATCTTATACTCCTGAATCTGACCCTAGATGTATAGCAAAGATTTCAGTAAGATAAACTGTATTTACTGAGACATCTGTGGTTTATTCAGGCAAAACAGTGAGAGAGAGCAAGACTTTATATATATGAGCTGCTACATAACTATCATTGCTGCTTTTGTATCTTCTTAACAGGGTGTTTGAGTGGACGTTTCTCTTGAACAGCAGCAGCTGTTCAAGAGAAACTGCAATCAGCTAAAATATATATCAACAGTTTTATAAAAGGCTTTAATACATATTCAGTGAAAATCCAATTTCATTATGTTTACCAAAGTTAAATTTTCTTTCAAAATGGGTGCGGCGGCGGTACTGCGGTAAAGCGTGGGGTCCATGTACAGACTCCTCAGTCCTTGACGCAGCCGTCACAGGTCTGAGTCCCGGCCTGTTGACCTTTGCCGCTTGTCTTCTCCCTTTCTGACAACCTATTTTCCTGTCACATTTCTGTCAAATAAAGGCCACTAGAGCCAAAAAAATCATTGAAACCAACAAAAAAATGCCCTTTGAAAATTATTAAAGAAAACCTCAGAGTTCTATCTTTTCTCTTTCCTATGTCATTTACTTATAAAGCAAGGCGCAGCAATTTCCCGAATCATTTCTACTACTAATCACATTTTTTATGAGCAGTCCACATGCCTTCTGCATCTGCTGTACTAACACTGATCATCTGACAAACAGCCGCTCCTAATGCTTTTCTTACTTTTTTGTCAATTAGGAGGGAGATGCCAACCTGATGACAATAAAACAAACACGAAAGAACCATCGGTGGATCGTTTGATCTCATTTGTTCCTCTCAACTGCTGCCACTCCCTCACTGCTACTGTGTTTGATCTTATGAGATGAAAATGAGAGAGTAAAATGCAACAGGTCGACACATTTATTTATGCTACGTGTTTTTGTGGTCTTATACCATGACAGCAGGATGCAACACTGCACATGAGTCTGTTGCCAAACTGTCTGATTGGGTGGATATGTATTCATTCATATTAATCTGGTATTCCAACTGACAGGTGCTGCAAACTACTATAATTATGTGAAGTATGAAGCTGCTTCGCTGCAGAAGAGGCGTGTATGTTAACTAAGATGATGATTAAAGGATCGGCTTCCTTTTCACACTATTATCTAGTCGGACATGCTGTCAAATGAAGCCTATAAATAGACCCTTGGGAGCGCTGGTGATGGCGGTGTGTGCTTGTGTTTGTTCGTGTGGATTTTCCTATTTATGTGCCCATTTGTCTGCGGTGAAGAGGATGAGAGCAGTGCTGGGATGATGTGTGGGAATGGCAAGGAGGAGTGGCAAAAAATCTAAAATGATACTGAAATGATGGCAGGAAACATCCGCGGTCGACGCGGCAGAGACTTTCAGCTGCGCTCGGAGAATCTCTGGATGCTGGATGGCAGTGAAATTCATTATGCCACACGAATGGCTGAAGCCATTCGTGTGGCATTCTGTACATGCCTCTGTAAGGCATGTACAGAGTGTACATGCCTTATGTACACTCTGTACATAAGGCATGTACAGAGTGTGTCGTCTTTCCTGAAGGACGAGGCTGCACTCTGATATTTTAACAGATGCACAGAAAATTAAATGTAGAGTAGGAATAATAGTAGTCCTGTCTCGAACATAGTCAGTGTTAATACTGGAGTGAGGTAAATAGCAGATCTGGCAACAAAACCTGATCCAGACAGTTCATGAATCCAGTCGCTCACAATCAGCCTTGGTTTGTTACAGCAGTTATTATAATGTCATTTACCTGGAATATTTAAACATGACAGAATAAAGGCGGGGGGAGGGGGGAAGTGGTCAAGCATTCACCATATGGGTATGTATTAACAAATGGTCAGTACAAAATAGGCGTCACCATTTTAAACCTTGAAAAAGTCATTTATGAAACTACCAAAACTCCAAACATTTTGTAATGACAAAACAACCATCAAAGTTTAGTGAACAAAAGAATAGTGCTGTAGTTGTACATTAGATTTGATCTGGTCTTTTCAGGAAGAACATCTTTTCATTATATTAAGAATAACTGAGAGTTTTGTCAGATCTTATCATTTGAATCCCTGGATTATTGTAATCTTTCATCACATAGTGCTGGTTTAGCTGGTACATTTTGTTCAAGTGGAAATCTCCTTTCCATACTCTGGATTAGCTAAATCCCTAACTGTATCAGAGAAAAAGAGATACAAGCGATAGCCTTTCTGACGGACTATTCTTTGACATAAAACCCACTTTTGAACAAAATGTAACCCAAAAAAAAATTTACTTACTGTCAATCTAACTAGCTTAGTATCAACCCAGGCAACAAATCTGTCTTAAAGGGGGATGACTCATATGTAAGTGAATTGTGTAGGCATGAGCTTTTTCAGTTACAATGTAGTTGTGCCCCCCTGTTACTGTGTTATTTACTTTCCATAAAATTTGAGAATTTGTATATTTTATCCATCCCTTTCATCTATACCGCCTTGTCATTACCGGGTCAGAGGGGAACTGGAGCTGATCCCCATTGGATGAGAGAGGAGATGCACCCTGGACAGGTCACCAGTCCATCACAGACACATACAGGACAAACAACCATGCTTGCAAACACACTTTTGAGGTCAATTTCGAGAAACCCATTAGTCTAAATGTCACGACTGCACTGGCAGAACATGCAGACTCCATGCAGAAAGACCCCAGGCTGGGCTTTCTTTCTGAAAGCTAACAACTGTGCCACAGTGCAGCCTCTGGTATCCTATAATTAAACAGAATACTTTAATAAATAACAACAGGCAACTGAGTAAGCAATTTCAAAGTCTAGCTTTTAGGATTTGCTCAGAGAGGGAAAAAGTCCAAAGGACATAGTTAAAGAAAGTAAGTCCTTTTAGTCAACTAGCTCAAATTTGAGATGCATATTATGCTTTGTGGGTTTAAAGCTTGTTTCAGCTACACAGAGTCTAAACATTTCCACTTCATCACTTTTACCTCATTACAAAGTTTACATCATGCTGACTAATACACAGATGCACCACATTTATACTTGAGCTTCCTGAAGACCATTGGATGTCAAAAGGCCTTCTTCACCTTTATAGTCCATAAAACTACACAGTTGCAATATTTTATTAGCAATTTCCTGCATGTGAGGCAGTTTACATGCAGTAACTAACGAAGGTTCTGAACAATGGAGAGGTTTTATTACTAACACACTCCTTTATGGCAGAGTCTGCTAATTATATCTAGAGTTGTTCCAGATGCACAACTTCATCTGTGCTTTCAGTGCTGGATATGGTAATAAAGTTAGCTCATTATGTATACACCAGGACAAAGAACAAATGTCATCTTTAGTTCCAAATGAAGCTACTGGAATGATTAAATGTTCATCTGATCACATTGCTAGAATCTGTATTCATCTATTTACCTTAAAACAGCATATGGCCAAGTCACTTTACCTGTAACAATAAGTTGTTTGTGGTCATTAAACTTTAGCTCAGTTCCTTATGTCTTCCACAGATTTGTCAGCCTCTGAAGCTGACACAAACATGTTTCTCTCTGCAGGAGGAGGCAGAGTGATGGATTATTTGGGTGAGAAACCCAGCACTGCCTTGTAGCCTGGTTTATACAGTTCTGACATGGCATCTGTTGGAACTCTGCTTGGTTTTTCACTACCTCAGAGTGTGAGCTTCATAAAACTGGACCCAAAGACCATTGTGAGCGCTCTTGTCTCATGAGTTTCTTGGATCACCAGGTCTTTCATTGAGATTAACCAGCTATGGCTTCTCAGATAGCACTAGTAGGATGTGAACCTTCATCATTCAGCAGCCCTATACTTAAATAGTGCTCCACTATTCATATACTCTGCATCCTTCCAGGTGTGCCACCTTGAATTTGAAAAGCACAGAACATTCAGCCTCAAGCTGGTCCAAATATTGCCCAAAACTTAGTTCATGTTGACTCCAGAGGGTTTATGTGTTAACCATGGTCATGTAGACTGAATGCTGTTTGTTGCAGAGGACGGTTTCTCACAGGCTGACTAATGGTGCATTCATGCCATCCCTGTTTAGTCCGCTTTTATCCAATTCTAGTTTGTTTGTCTGAAAAGTCGGGTTTGTTTGAGGAGGTGTGAATGTGTAATCCAACTCTCATCCACCTATAAACCTGGGTCTAAGGTCTGTTGAAGTTAACTATTAGTTCACCTTAGTGTGAAACTTTCTTGGTTGTGGTCTGGATTGCTATTTTGGCTTCTGCATTCTTAAGCTTGTGGATAATTGACAATGCTGTAAGAAGTCTAAATCTGTTGGCCAAATTATCAGTAGAAAAACATGTCAGCTCCTATGGAGCCTCTAGCTTGTTTTCACCAGGTCAAACTTGGGTTAAACGCCTGTCTATGAACTGGCTTCTGCAGGAAGGATTACACCCATCAAGCAACACAAACCAGAAGTATCACATCAGTTAGGCTGTGTGTATACTACAGCTATTACTGAGATGTAGTATACACCTTTGTTATTATCTTAGGCCATAAAGCTCAGAGCGCCAGTGATGAAGGATCCCATTTCCTTTTATGAGAAAACAAAAGAGCCAGAAGATCAATGGGGTTTTCTAACATTAGCCCTGTGCTGTTTAACTTACTGCTCACACAAAATGACTCCATCACCATATGTGTCAGACATATCAAAGCCTGTTATTCCATGCAAATTTCCGAGCAGCTTCTGTAGATTTGCTGCCCTTTAGAAACACAGTTGGACAGTGCATTGTTAGGAACACATCTGAGGGTTTGTGTTTGATGTGAAAGGCCAAACCGGCTGGCTAAATATAAAAGTTACAGTAGACGAACTGAACTACTATAGTTTGTGAACTACTGAAATTAGTCTTATGCCCACCAGACTCTTTGGTGTGCAATTGCATTTAAAAAAAATATTTTTTATTAGAATTCCCATCCAAGTTTCCGTCACATTCCTTTGTGATCGATTGGCTACACGTTGCATTCAACAGACTGTGTTCTCGTTTGTCCTCATGGAACACCAGACATGTCAGGAATCTCTTCAAATTATCTTAGGAGCCCTACTGATTATCGGGTCATTCTTAAGATTGTTGGAGGGTTGGAATAAGGGAAATAAAGATGTAAAGAAAAGCTGACACCTGAAGTAGGCATAAATCATTGAACTCTATCAGTCCAATATCTGAAAATGAAAAGAGGATGGTAGAACTGTGAACCTACAGAGACACAGCCATACACCAAATCCACACAAGGACAAGCACTAGCTCTACACTCTATAAATCAGATTTTTATAGGATAGGACTGAAAAAAGGCAATAAAATGTCCCGCTTTCATTTCAGCACCAATCCTATTCTGAAACAGGAAGCTAGTTAGAGTTGTTTGAAAGGTATATGGCACTATAAACATGAGTATCATGGAAGAAAAACAAAAAGTTACCTTTCCACTGGACACTGCTCCAAATGAGGTAGTTTAAATCAATGGATACTCGTGTTTGGTCCAGTCAAAGCCTAGATCTAAATACAATCACGTCTCGTCGCAAAAGCTCTCCATACAATATCACGGAGCTATACTGAGCTGTGACAAAAAATAATACAAATTTTAGTCTCTCTGTGTGTAAAACCAATAGAATCATACCCCAAAAGTCTTACACCAAAAGGTATTGACGTATTGACTGAACACAAATGGATGCCCAATTGTTCTGTTTTTATTTTTAATATATTTCATTTTACAACGTGTTTGTTTTCCTCCTTCTTCACAATTTTGCTCAAATTTGTCTTGACCTGTCATTTAAAACCCCCAATGTTGTGCTTTTAATGTGACAAATCCAATACAGCTCGAAACAGAAACAGTCAGAAACTTGGTAGCATTTTAAAAATCAAAACAAAACAAAAAGCTCCACTTTATGATTCAGCCAGACTTAATGCTGGTATTATGTTGTGATTGCACCGACTTTTAGCAGAATGTTCCAGCCAGCTGATTGCATCTCTTTCTATTAAAGTGTTGCCTGCAGAATAATGACTGTGTGCAGAAGTCAGGGGAATTCTTCCACACTGGGGGAGCAGAGGGAGCCACAGAGGTCTGCAGCGATGACTCAAAACCCACCAACTGTTGGTAGACATTTTGAACCACAGACCTGTGCTCCGCTCTCTGAATCATCGCTGTCATGTTTACACTCTGACTTGAAAGTGCTCTGAGATCTCGATGTTTAGATATTGGGTAGTTCTTTCTTTTTCTTTTTTTTTTTTCGTCCTCAGTTCTCGTCCCCTGCAGTTTTGAAAGTTTTGCTCTCTTGGAGATGTCTGTCTTCCCAGCGTGTGCTGTTAAAGCTCCTTTCATAACACAAAAAGCAAAGCTGAGAATCGCTGTTAGTCAAAGGCTGAAAAGGTGGGAGCCAGGCCGAAATGGGTGACTCACCATAGCTGCAGTTTTATAACGTGGGATACAGGAATAAGTCACAGAAATGCATATGTTTATGAGGAACGGCTGATGAGGACGTCAACGTACAATTTTAACAAAAAAGAAAACCTATTTGCTTACGATTTGAGCTAAATTCAATCTCTACAAGATCAAAACTGGTAAACCGTATAAGAACCACGTGGAAATGATTTGCCATTTTTATTCAACAGAAACTGCTAACTGCAATGTACCACATGTTTGGCAGTCCATCCAGCTTTTGTGATTCCATGATTGTGGAAAATTAACGCAAAATCAACAGATAATTTGTTGAAATGTAAAATAAAAACAAATGGTTGTACGATTTCTCTGTGTCAAATGTCAAATGTGTCAAACACTCTTCAACAATGGCACAGCAAAAGCTATTTCTTAAGCTAGTGCTAGGCACTTGTGTTTGTTTAGGTTGTATTTACCCAAAATGCCCTGCACTGTGGTCTGCTTCCTGCTTTTGTAGCGGTCTCTGGTCTGCTCGGCGTTCACACATGCATTCAAACTGCACCAGAGTTCTCTTCAATAGAACTGAGACGTAGGTTTTTGGTTGGACCAGAGTTCACCTGTTTAGTCCACATCAGAGTTAGAATAGGTTGACGTATTCACATCTTCTCAAACAAACCGGACTTTGAAAGCAAATGAACTGTAGTTTGAGTAAAGGTGGTCTGGAGAGAGCTTAAGTGAATGCACCCAAAGTTTTTTCAGGTCAAAGTTTAATGCAGTCATTTTAAAAGCATAAACAACACCGAAACCTTTGAAAAGTAAAGTTATTGCCTTGAACACTTGGGGAAAAAAAAAACAGTTTCCATGGAAATGGTCTAGTCTTTTTCTGGTATTGCAATAAAAGTTAAACTTTGTCATTTAGATGTTGACATGACCAAACATCTCTACGCAGAGGTAATAAGAGATATAGCAGTTTTCTCTGTGATCCCATAATTTTCTAGATTCTTATTAAAAACCCTGTTAAATTTGACTCATAGCTTGTTGTATTAAATCAACCATCCATACTTCTAAAGATGAAATGTTTCTTTACCGTGAAGCATAGCTGCCACCCACAGAGCATGAATATTTATAGGATTACTCAGAAGCCATGAATGCTCATTAGCGGACCCTATAGGACTCTTGGCCTTCCTGAAGCGCCACTGGATCCTCCTGAGGCGTAATAACCTGCTTTCTCCAGGACAAGCCAGGTAATATCCTCCATCATTCAGCAGGTAAACATTCAGCAGCTCTCTTCCCTCCTCCCTTAAAGCCGAGCCACTGGTGTGTGCCTAATGAAACAGATGATCACAGACCATCACCGCCATGCAGAAAGTTTCCCAAGTCCTCTTTTCCCTTGACTTTCTTTGTGCATCCTCTCTATCCTCATGAGGCTTGAGAGGATACAAATTAAACCATTGATCTATGTAATCGATTGCTTGAGTGTTATTCATCACATCTGCACTGCAGCAACAGTCTCATATTGTAAAATCATGAGTGTGTGTTTGTGTGTGGTTATGCCCCATGTGATTATTAATGCATTCAATGAGCTGCAAACTTGGTTTTTAGCTTAGAAGAGGATAGATGACAGATGAAGACACTGTAACAGAGAGATTTGTTTGTGTTGCACAAAAGATCCAAAAACCTTTTTAATCAAGAAAAGATACAAAAAGAGAAGGGAGGTTTAAAGTTTACTGGCAGCTTGTAAAGTGGGAGTCACTACAGGGTTAAAAATATCCACACAGAAACATAAAATGTGCTAAAACTAGTAGAAACTGTCAGATGTACAAGTCAAGAAAAATTAATTGCGAGGGAATAATAAAAATATAATAAAACAGACGACATGAACACTGATCATAAACACAAACATAAACAATCAAGATTTTGTTGCTGATTTCTGGGCAACATTTTTTTTCTTAACTGATATGTCCAATCAGATTTTGAGAGATTTGGGTGTTAAAGAACTATAAATAATATATTTGTCTACTTTCTGCATGAATGAAAATGTTAGCAGTCCTGACATTTCTTTATGTTAACATGAATTAAGTATCAATAAATAAAAGTCTCTGGAAATGTACAAAATGTACCTTTTTTTATTTTTACAAGATGCATTCAACGTAGCTTCGAGCTTCAACAACTTAATTTTTGATTAAAGAATAAATTTTACTGTTATGGGAAAGTTTGGTAGATATATTGTAACATTACAAAAGCCTGTAGTGGAGAGAGAGAAAATTGTGAGCTGATTTTTTTTTCAACTATTTGCTTTGTGCATGAGCTGTTGGGGCACTTAGCACTATTAGCATGATTATCTCCAGCAGTCAATGGGCCAGAAGCGGGGTCAGTCATCCAGCAATGGGGCCAGTCCATAGCAGGGCAATATAGAGATGGATAGGACAAACAACCACGCACACACACATGCACACACACCAAAGGATCAATTAACCTAACAGTCATATTTTTGGATTGTGGGAGGAAGCCGGAGTACCCAGAGAGAACTTAAACATGCACAGGGAGAACATGCAAGCTCCATTCAGAAAGACCCCGGGCCGGGAGTCAAACCCAGGACCTTCTTTCTGCGTCACTGTGCAGCCTCCCTTTTAACATATTTTCATAAATACCTCCAATTAGAGAATCACCCACAATGAAATATTGTCTGTCTGCCACATAATAATTAGGTTTATTTGTTCATAGATCCTGAAAAAAGATTAAATTCTTAGTTTCTAAATGGCTGATTATCAATTAGGACCAGTGAAACTGGACGACATTGGTCAAACATTTATTTAAGATTTAGTGATGCTGCTTGCTGTTATTGATGCTGGATAGGAAAGAAATTGCCAGATAAAGAAAGTGGAAGACATGCAACAAAGGTCTTAATATCTCTACATCAAGCCCCAGAGAGCTGCATTGAGGACTAATAGCCTGTCTACATAGGATATCCACTCTAGTGACACGCCACCATCTTTGTGCATTTTGGTAATAGGTGAAGAAATATTTTATTGATCAAAGTCTTCATTGATTTTCATGTGGTTGTTCACTGAGTGGTAGATTTATCAAGAATCTGGTTACCAGAAAACTAGCAGAACTCGCTAACTTATTAAGGCTCGACTATTTCTACTGCACACACTCCTGTGCCATACTCGGTCCCCCGGGTGCAGCCTTTTGAATATTGATCAGTCTCTTTCTTCTTTAAGTTATTCACATGGAATGTGCATCTCAGCAGAAAGCAGCAGCTTCAGGCTGCTGCCTTTGAATGCATCATCACTGAACAAAAAGAGGTCAAAGGAATAAAAAAAAAACTCTTTCACAGTGTATAGATCTTACTGCTGACTTCTTGGTCTCTCCCATACAGGAGATGACTTCTTAGTGTTTAACCTCTGACGACGATCCAATGATTTTATCCTTCCATACAGAACTGATAAATTCTCTTCACTTCATTGGCTTCCAGTTAGTTTTACTTATTGATTTGTGATTTTTTTGCATTGAGAACATACATTTTTATCTCTGCAGCAGTCTGACTGATCTCTGACCTGCTGCTAGAATTCTTGTTTACTTACCCATCAGCCTGTTTTTGGCAGATATTAAAAAGTATTTGGCTTTCACTCTTATTACTGACCAAATGACAGTTGACACGTAAAAAGCATCCTATATCTTTCTACATCAACCTGATGAAGATGGTTTCCATCCTTGCCTGTGCGTTTTGGAGCAGATTTATCATCCAGCATGTCAGTAAGCAGATGCAGATCCCCTGGACCGTACAGGAACATCAGGGTACGCAGTGCGAAGGCTGATGCAGCCCAGTCAGGGATGTAGAAACAGGGAAGAAAAATCCCTTCTGACAGTGATTAACCTTGTTTGCAACAACTCGGATATAATCCAAACACTTCTCTTCACTCCGCAAACACACCTCCTGATGTTCAACACAGAGTTCAGAAATGAGCTAGTCTGAGTTCTGGTGGCTTAGTGACAACGGTGGACTTTGTAGATGAGATAATGCAAAGTTTCATTCTCATAATGTGACTGATATTTCAGGATGACTTTGATGGGATTTTGCTTTATATATAAATACATATAAACACAATTGAATTAGGATGTATTTAAATGAAGCCAGACCTGTAAGGCTGATGCCTTATTAGTTATTTGCCATGGATGCTAGGCTAGGTTAAACCTTTCAGCATTGATTCAGATGCGAGGTAAGTGAATAAATCTTGAAGAACATCATGATTTGAGACATATTGTCATCCATCCATCCATCCATCCATCCATCCATCCATCCATCCATCCATCCATCCATCCATCCATCCATCCATTCATCCATCCATCCATCCATCCATCCATCCATCCATCCATCCATCCATCCATCCTCAAAGATCAGAGATGTGATCTTGAGGCCATTATCTTCTACTCAATTCCTCTCGATTCTCCCTTCAGTTCTCCGTTTGGGATTTATCGCATTGATCTAGATTTTTTTAGGATGCATTTCAAGCGGGTCAATTGTCATTGAGTTGTGAACCACGGCGATTTTCCATGCTGTTTCAGAACTGTAGTCTGCTTTTGGTTGTAGCTTGGCAATGGCAGCAGAGGAAGCAAACAAAGTCATTCAGTCAGTGTTGGTCATGCTACCACAGCTTGCAGCTTTCACTAACAGACAACTTGTTCAATTTGACACTTCGCTCTTTGCAGTGGAACATGGTTGTTTACAGCACATGCAGGTTCCTGTAAGCTTCATAGCGTAGTGTCCTTCACGGTCAATCCGGCACAGCACACACATCATGGCCAAGCATTTGTGGCTGGATTCTACGTCTCCAGTTTCTCAACAGCCAAAGGTCCAGGCTCTCTGTATGAAGCAATACATAGAACGAGGGGCTGCTTCTTACCAGCTTATACCTCCATGTTTCTCCATGTGATGGTGTATTACGGATGCACCATGGTTCATAAACAAATCATGGCAGTGGGATAGTTGTTGATGGAGAACAAGTTTACACTTTTGTCTGAAGTCATGTTGTCGTTAAGGCAAACTAGCACAGCCCTGACCTCGGTGTAAATCAACAGGAAGCATGTTTGTCAACTGAAGGGACGCAGTGCAGCACACAGTAGGTGTTAATCACTGTCAGGAGGTTTTGTCTGTCTGCTTCTGCATCCCTGACTGGGCTGCGTCAGCCTTCACACTGCGTACGCCGTTGTCCCTGTACAGTCCAGGGGATCTGCTTCTGCTTACTGACATGCTGGATGATGAATCTGCTCTGAAACGCAGAAGCAGGGGTGGAAACCGATGTGGAAAGAAACAGGCTGATAATGTTGCTGCTGCTACATCCACATGAGAACATGTCATAGTATGTCATGTTGATTTGTGAGGGTTTTTTTTGTATTCATGAGCAACAACAAACTGATGTGCTTGATTTGTGTTTCCTGCTTTTCGCTACAAGGTCAGGTGTGTGTTTGGACAAAAAAGAGCAGCGACTGAACAAACAGCAGCAAACCCCAGAGACTATGAGCCAGAGTCGTCCTACTGCAGCTCACACAGCAGAATAAAACAAGAGTTCAGCAATGGTAGACAACTCAAGTGCCTGTAGGGACAACTGTAAAAAGACATTTTACAGTTGTATAGTGTCTCATCCAATGGGAATGAAAGGTTTCATCCTTTTTAAGGGAGGAGAACTGTGGTTTCACTACCTGCAGCTAAGAAAACGCTCATTTCTTTGATTTTATAAATGGAGTTGTATTCTTGTTGCCCTGGTCTGCTTGTTGGCTACATTCAGTGTGGATGTTTGATTTCTGCTTTGGCATAGACATAGACCTGCCACAATAAGCAATAAATAAATTAATAAATTAATCACATGTTAACTTAATATGAGCTCAATCATTTTCATTTGCAGGATTTTTTTCTACTTTCTGCTCTCTCTCTTTCTACCAAAAACTGGATGACAAAAGTTTTCAGTCCGGTGCTTTAGTATCAACTATCCCTATTTTTTTTTTTTTTTTTTTTTTGAAGGACAGTTATGTTTACAGAGGCTTCTTAATGCCTTTTCACAGCAGTGTGTGTGTCTGTGTGTGTGAGCAATGCTGCTGTAATATTCTCTGGCTTTCTAAAGGTGTGTGCCGGTCATATGCAGCATAGTCATGGGAGGCGAGCGAAACGTCTGGGAGGGCGAAACAGGAGAAGGAACAGGATTGATTCTGAGCTTTAAATAAACACTCGCGCCTCTCCTCCAGCTGAGTCCACCAGACACGGATCTGCCCCACATGTCACTCAAATCAGCTGCCTGCATGCACCGCCACAGACGGTTTGTGTGAGAGCAGCCCCGGTGGCCAGTTGGCCCAACAGAAACAAGAGTGACGCCACCCAACATAAATCAGCGCCTCATCTCCTCTCCAAACTTCAGATTTGGATCGAGCAAGAGAATTAATAATTGGTGCTGACAAGCAGCCGTGTTTTCTCCTTGAAGTGGCTTGTCTTTCCTTCTTGTGGGTTAAAGTGTCAGAGAGGGAAAAAAGAAAAAAAAAAACCATTGCACTGCAGCCTGTTTTCTTTTTCATGGGAGAGTGGTTTGCGCTCTCTCTGCTTGACAAGCTTTGTGAGAAGCAGTGGAGGTGAGAATGCACACAGACACAGAGGGACCTCCTCATCCTGAAACACAAAGCATCTCTCTGTCTCCCACTTTAATTTAATAAAGGCAGGGTGGATGGGGTGGATGTTCCAGGGCCTCCGTCCCTTGGTGGAACTTGGAGAGAGCAAGGCTCAGCCATTTTATTGTACAACTTTTATTGGTAGACCTAAGTTGCAACATTTGTTAAATTTTCAGCTGGTGCAGTTTAATTTCACACTGCACTGCGTTAAACATACTAAATCTTTTGAGAAACCTGTTCCCCTCCTTGCCTGTGGAGGTGCTGTGCCACGGACCACTGAAGGAAACAACACCAAAAGCTCTGAAGAAGACACTGGGCGCAGCTTCCTTCTTCACAAAATGACAACTAAAATGGAGTGGCGTCAGATTGTAGCGGTTGCAGAATTTCTCTGCTGGCGAGAAATGGCATGATATTGCGAGACATTTTTCGTGCTAGCACGCTTATTTTGATTGTATTTACCCAGAATTCCCTGTACACTTCCTGCTTTTGGAGCTATCTGCAGTCCGCTTGGCATTCATATATAAGAAATGAACATATGTATATCCTGTAAAATGTCCATTAGTGTAGCTTCACACAGAATATGGCTGAATATTTCCTGCTAAAAAAGGCTACAATATTCAGTGCTTTTAGTATTACATGTCTAACTCAACACAAATAAACATATTTATCTCCCCATCAACAAAGAAGTACAAATGCTGATGTGTATGCAAGGTAGCTCAGAGGGCGAACAAACACAAGTTATGGTTATTTCAGCCAATTTGTCAAGAGAAAACATGGAGAAAAACATAAATTACGAGCCTGCATGGTTGTTTGAAAGTTCCCTCTCCCTTCCTTCTCTCCCCATATTTCTGGATGCAATTTGCATGCTATCTTTCCTTTCCATTTTCCACGCCTGAATAGCTGATCTGTTGCAGCCAGCATATCTATTAGCGAGCTGCTGGTGGCTCTGCCGTTTCTCCTCTGACACAGAGATTAACATTTAGCTGCACTGCTACCGCGTTACTTCCTCCAGCAAGCACCTCAACACATTATCTCGAAAAAAAATGTCTCCCGTCTTCTGACGATCTCCACTGCAGAGGGAAAGTCAAATATTTCAGTTTTATTAGGCTTTTGCCTCTGATGAAAATATTTTGAAAGTAAAATATTTTTGTAGAACTCTGTTTCCGTTGATGTTACTTATGGTGGTGTGGATTGTCTGTCATCTTGGACATGACAATCCTTAGTGCTGTTAATACAAAGCAACTAAACTCCAGCTACACTATCTGGGCCACTAAGATCACTACTTTAGCCTGTATTCTTGTTTTTGACCTCAAACTCTGTGAATCCAGCTGTAGATACTCGTGAAGCTAGCAGCTAAGATCGGTCATCCAGGTGACAAGGCGGTCAGTCTTCTTCCATCAGGATTTTGTGGTGCGTTTCTCATCACAAATTAAAGAGACAAAGTGATGAAGACTATCGTTACCCATTGACCAATACAGCAATTAATAATCTAGGCTAAAGATGTGATGGATGTCATTGTTTTTTTATTTTGACTGGCTCCATAGCAACCTTTCTGGATTCTCATGCACAGACTAACAAATTTAAGAGCTTAAATTATTTGTCAGCACAACAAAATGTGAAATGCCACAGAGCCCAACAGATCCTTCTTGAGGCAAAACGAGTTATGGCAAGTCCATTTAACTGCAGATTATATTTGCCAGAAGTTATTAGCATCTCTTCCTTCCTCATTCATAGAAGTTTACAGTTTCATTAAATAGAAAAAAAAAATAAAGGAAAATGAGAAGGCCAAGGATACCACCAGTTTGGGTTCAGAATTAGTCATAGAAAACTAGTTTAGAGCAGTGAATTTGAAGTCTGTCCCTTATGAAGCTAGCCTGGTAAGAACAAACTCCTTGTTGTACGTTTGGCTGTGAAGTGAGGTTCTGGGTCCTCGGCTATTGAGAAACGATTTCTTGCGTCCCTGTCAGACGGACAGTTTCCCACACCACAAAAAAAGAAGAAGAAAAAAAAAAACTCATAAAAATGCACACAACCTTGCTGGACAGAAAAAAACAAACAAAAAAAAACTTGGGTCTAAATAACCCCGTCTTAAGATTGTGCAAGGGTTAATTGCCACCTCGTCCTTCATGAAAAATGACAATGCAGAGGTACAGAAACTTAGAATGACATTTACAGCAGCTCTCTCAATAAACTTTCTCCTTTTAAGCCCTCAATCCTGTGAGAAGTCATATCTGCCTTAAAAGACCAACACATTGCAATTTTACCAAGGTTTGTGTGGAAAGATCCCCAGTGAGACCCTCCATGACTGTCATTAACTCCGTTTGATTTGGTAAAAATTTGGCTTGAGACCCGAAACTTGACTGACAAAAAATGAATCCATTGATTGCAGGATCACGTCTGTTTATCTGTCATTTTTAACACGAAGACCACAAAGGGAAAAAAAAGAGAGAATCAAGTAATCCTCAGAGCAGCTTCTTCAAAATAAAGTTTAAAACATGTAACAAGGCATCAAAACAAAGTGCTTGAGAGCAACTTCCTCTATCCAAGAAGAAGTTACAGACTCTACCCCTACAGATCACTGCCAGGAATGAGGACTGTTAATGGGATTTATTTTATTAACTCCAGTGAAATATACAACTGTGATTTAGCTTGAAATTAAGACCAAATAAATTGATTGGGACCAAATAAAACAGTCCTGACCGGGACATCTCTAAACACTCTCTGGAACTCCATTACATTTTAAACTGAGGCAGCCATGTTGATTCAGAATTCTGACTTAATAAGTCAAAGGTTTCTCACTGCACTCAGCTTCAAAATTCAACATGGCTGCTTCATATTGGAATGTAATGGGAGCTTCAAATTACACCAACCACAGTGTATAATATGCATTTCTGAACATGTCAAAGTGTTTGAATGCATAAAATGTTGAATATTTTATAAGCTTGCATGAATTAGCTTAAACAGATGTCAAACCATAAGTGTGATTAAAATGTAGAAAAAGTAATACAAAACAATTATGACAAAGAGTAAGGATGAATGTTTCCTCTCTGAAATAATCTGAGTGCTTTGTTTATGTATGCACTCCGTTCAATTTTGAGTGAATTGTTTTTAGTCTGTCTGCACAATTACAAGCTAACATAAAATGCGAAAAAGAAAATTTCCCACAATGTGATATACTGATGACTACAGCATTTCCAACTGAATCTAGGGTTGTTTTAAAATAAAAACAATTTTTTCCCCCCACTTTTCATCAACTGTTTTCTCAAAAAGAACCACATTTTCCTCAGAGGCATACCTGGTCTCAGGTAACCCTGTCTACCAGTCTGCCAAGTAACATATTTTTCACCGACACATCCATCTTTTCTCTGAGTAATACCTTGATCCTCTGCAGCGTCCTCCACCGCTCCTTTAAAGTGCTCTCTGGATTTAGCACTATAACACTTCAACTGGAGGTCATCCAAGTCGGCCCCAGTGGCTCCGTGTTGGAAAGCATCAAATTGTCTCAGACATTCTAAGGAGTTAATGTATTCACTTCCAAGTCACTTTCCACTTGACTGTACAATATTTGAAGAGTGGATAAAGGCTGGGAAGGGATCTCAGCAGTCTAAATATCCAGCATGTCTGATTCACATCAGGCTTTAAACTAACTAGGTCACCAGCTTTTTGTTTGCAGAAATAGAAATAAATTTTTTATGGCCAAAATAATGGAGCTAAAGCATTATATACAAAACTTGATTAAGTATATGTTTCCAGTCAATAATGTTTATAAACATTAGCAGATATAAAATAAAAAAAATACTGAACTGACATGACGAAATGAAAGCAAAATAAGTGTTGTTTGTGACCTGGTGTCTAGGTGTCTATCACCCACTGTGACACGCTTTATCACAGGGCAGAAAATTACAAAAATATTTCACGAATCCAAACCTTGTGATTACTGCCTTTTTATTCGGGAACCCTGAAGGCAGCACTTTGTAGAACAGGGTTTTGTCTTTTAGAGTTATATCTCAGCCAGGTTTGTTCATCAAGTCAATCAATATTTTTCTCCATTCTTCTTTGCAGAATGTCTCAACTGTCACCATGTCATGACAGTATGTTATGAGACAGATAATCTGTGAAAAGACTAATCTTCGTCACCTGCTCCCTGAACTGATATTGCCGTATGAAGAAATGCATCACTCCAGACCAAAAACAACCAATCAGAGCCAGACAGAGGGTCTTAGCGCTGTTAATGAAGGTACCAATGACAGAGAAACAACCATCACAGGAAAACTGTTTATCCGTTAAATACAGTTACTATGCACAGTTCAGATCACATTTCTTTAAGTAAGTGGTGTCCTAAAGATGACCGTTTCTAATGGGAATGTTTTTCAATAACTGTGTTTTCGTCAATATAAGTACAGTCAACGCCATACAGTTACCTAAGTCAAAAATATTGTTTTTATTGTCAGTTTTATCGTTATCATAACAGTACCACAAAATATTGCGAAAAAATTCTAAGTCATGTCGCCCAGCCTTAGTGGAAAGTAGAGTTTAATAAATGCAGGTAGCAGCAACAAAGGTCAACCCCAAGCAAATAGAATATTTACACATTTTGGTAGTTTTATGAATCAACTCACTGGTGACCTCATGCAGCCTTTTTTTTTTTGTTTTTAGAATATTGGTTTGTTTTATTAGACTTGTGTAAACTGCCATCTCCAACTCCTGCCCTGACTCTTCCAGCACAGGAGACGAGGAGCAGTGGGAAAAGCAATGCGTCACCTCTTATCATGGTCCAAATATAGAAATTTAATCTGCGAGGGGTTTCAAGCCAGAGAAAGGAAAAAGAGCAGGGTGCTGGGAGCTCCCCAGGCAGATCTTGTTGTGTAAAATGCAGTTTTTCCCCCTCCATATATGCCTTCCTTTGGCTTCTGCTGTCTTTCTTTCTCTATCTGTCTAGTGATCGGCTCTGCAGTTATTCCATATTTCTTTCTGTAATGTCAAGATTGTAACAGCAAGGTAGAGAGGTGACAAAAACTGAAACCATGTGTATTCCTCCATCCTGTCTTAAAGAGCAAATTGACAGAGTTTAAAATATAGTTGTTGGATTTTCATGAATTCTACATAAGAACTGGATTGGACTGCAGTGCTTTGTGAAACACAAACCAATGAACTACATGACAGCGAAGTATTATAAAAACTAAAGCTAAGTGAAGCTAGTCTCCTGTTTGCTTAATCTAATCCACTTAACACATTAATTTCAACTTATTAATAACATTAATTTTCATGTGTAAAATATTAAATCTGCTTTAGTCAATTCAAATAATCGCATTTTTGTTCAGAGTGGAACCTTTTGTATTCACATGTTTTTGGTATGCTCATAAATCTGATGCACAAGGGATTTCCGCAAACTGTAGTGATGGAGGACAAGGCTGCTTCTCTCTACGTTTTGCTTTAAAGTCGATCTGATTGGACGCTGGGAAAGGCCATTGTTCTGTTCAAGTTTTGCTAAAAAGAGCTAGCCTATCAGCAAAGCTTTTCAAGCCTAATATAGCATCTGAATTTTTGAATTGAAAATGTTACTTTTCTTGATGTATAATTTGATTAAAATGCAATTAATTGCAATTAATTAATTACAGATGCTGCAATAAACTTGATTAAAAAATTTAAACCAGTCCCACCTCTAATGATAACAAAAAGTAAAGTTATTTGCTTTAAAGTTACTTATATGCCACCCCAGTAGATCCGCCCCTGCTGAGCAGAAGACTTCATCTGTTTTTTAATTTCTTTATATCAAGCAAGACATGTGGCATTCAGTCCTACTTCAGGTTGTTGTGTGTTTTAAAGGAGTTTTCTAGTAACATAGGTCAGACACTAGTCTGTCTTGAAATTGAACTCAGCCGTTCAAACGTGGTTCTTTACAGTTAATTTGTGATTTAACGAGGAGGAGACAGCCTGGTATTCCCTACAGGATAGGTCCAGCAGGTTTCCTGATGGTCCCACAGCCTGGAGCCATATGCAGCTCTGACTTCAGCCTCCTTCCTCACACATGCACAAAAGGCGTTCAACTCATTAATAAACATTAATAATCAGCACCGAATAAGATGGTATTTTCCAGATTTCTGTCAGTGATGGTGTAAGCTGGTACTCTAAGCGCTGAGTCTTGGTAACTAAATTTGGCTTAATTCAACAGTTGGGAAAATGACAATATTATTTATAAAGGATTTTAATGGGGATAGAAAATGTGATAAGGATGGATGTGATATTTTTGCCATTTCATTGACCTCAGCTTCATTTGTGTTTGACAAATATAATGTATGACAATGTGGAACCTGTTGTGTGTGCTTGAATGTTTTAAGGGTTTACAAACCTGTAGACTCTGGCAACCCAAAGATTAGTGGAAAAAAAGGCAAACCCTAACACACGGCAGGTATTCATATTGCGTTTCCCTTGTAGTTTTATGAAATACACTAATATCAAAACCACCTCATCCAAGCGCAAAATCTTTTTATCGAGAAAAGTTTTTAACATTTTTTTTTTGTTTCCATTAATCTAATTTATTTTTGTATTTCCAATTTGCGCAATTTAACAGAAAACCCCAAAACAGTGGAAATGTGTGTACTTATTTTTCAGTCTGTATTTAGCATTAAACTGTGTGGTACGATGCGGAACTGTGGATGTTTTTGGTAAACAAATTCAACAACTTGACTGACGAAACAGCTGAATCTGACTGTTTTACAATCTGACTGTTTTACTGTTTTTATGTCCGGGAATGAGAAGAGTGACTGCCTAGTGAGGGCAGAAAATATACAAAGGATTTTCTGAACACTTTCAGCATTTTTAATTGATTATTCTCAAATAAACTTGGAAATAGAAGCAGCATAGGCTGAGGTGACCGACTGTTTTCTGGTTGTTCTTCTTTTGGTAGGTGTTTGGATCAAACCCAGCCGAACATCCAGGATGCGGGAAAAGAGGGCGGACTTTGTGGCAGGATGCCTTGGAGGAAGAGTCATCGTAGTTGGTGGTCTGGGTCAGTAGCTCTATGTTTATCTCCTAATTTTTCTGTTTCCTGGCACAATAAAGATATTCTATCATTATCCTTGTAGCCAAAGCAGATTTGGTTCTCATCACTGAAACCCACTGAAAACCAGTCATCCGCAGTCTATGACTGATCCCTCTAACTCAATGGAACCTTGTTTCTATTAGTTTATTCATTAATGGTGGTTCAAGTTCTGTTTTTCTGGACATAAATCTCATTTCCTTCAGCTGCTCTCTGACAGCTTGTTCACAAAAATCAGCTTCTGTTTCTGTCCGTTTATCATTTCTCTTGTTGCCATGACATTTGTGCCCAAATCCTGTGGATAGACAAAACATGAATTGCTGTTTTAGTTGCACAGATCACAAAAAAGCATTTTTGCTCTATAGAGGTAGGATGTTTTCACACCTGGTAAACTCGGTTTGACTGGGGATCAAAATTGCAACATTTGTTGCAATTTTGATCCCCAGTCAAAATGTTCCATTTTCAGTTGGTGCAGTTCACTTTCACACTGCACTAAACCAACCAAACCCTGTGGAGCAAAATGTTGACCTCCTCACCTGCAGTGGCGTTGTACCAAGAAGCACTAATGGAAATGACACAAAAACCTCTGAAGAAGACATTCAATGCAACTTCCTTCTTCACGAAAGGTGAAGAAAGATGATGTGGTGTCAGAGTTTAGCAGTTGTAGTGTTGATGTGAATGCACCCTGAGATATAACTAAGTAGCATTTACCTATATGTATGTGCAACATTCAGATATTAATGCTTTCATGCATTCATAAATATATATTTGCAGTTTACATATTCACAGGCAAGCGAACATCAATTTTTGTCACTGCATTTCCATTTACTGTATAACTGCAAATTTGAATTCTGAAAATAAATTTGCTGAATATAAACACATCAATTTAGAAAAAAGTTAACGTTTTCCATAAAAAGTGTTGGAACTTGGTAGTTTTAACGCCTTAGCGGAATTGGTTCACAAAACTGCCCTGAAAAGATTTTTGCATCACACAAGTCACATGATCAATAACCGGATGTTGCTGAAGAAAATGATGACAGGAAGTGGTAGAAAGATGATTTTACAGAATTGCAGAATTTGATTTTTTTGACATAAACTGAATATCTCCTAACTTTTGCACACATTTGAAATGGAAATGCAGCTACTGTTATATGAAGATATCGACCTTAATCTTGAACTCGAATCATTCAGATTGCCAAACAACTTCTGATATGTCTAATGCGACACTGTGTTAATTTACCTTCTTTCTTTTCTGCTGATGTTTTTTTCATGGACACAGAGCAACTTCAACATTTTTTTCCTGTCTTATCTACAAACAGCCCTTTGATTTTCAACAGAGGTCATTTGTGTGTGTGTGTGTGTGCTTGCGTGTGCGTGTGTGTGTGTGTGTGTGTGTGTGGTTATTCTGATGGGATATTTTGGGATTGTGAGACATAAAACATGTTTTTACCATAAAAAAAATTTAAAGGAAAATTACATCCCCAACACCTTTCACAGTAATATTTGTCATAATAAAAGCATTAGTACAAAATGTAATGGAATTTAAACACTGTAGGAGGTAAAAAAAACCCCAATAAAAACATTTATTAATCATTTATCACATTCACTATATAACACATTCAGTATAACTTAATGCTAATTAGTCAAAACTAATTCTCACCATTGTTGTAGGAAGCTGCTTTCTAATCGCTGGAGCTCAATCATTAACAGTTTGTCAATCATTAACAGGCGTGCAGAGAAATGTTGAAAGCTAAAATAATTTTATTACACTTGTTTTCATAACCAGATACTTCTATTTAATAATGATCTAAAACATGGTTGATTCAAGGTCTTTTCCCACCGTGCTCAACATGTTGGAAGAGTCTGAAGAAAATGTTCTTGTCTGAAGTTTCAGGTAGAGTTTCTTCCACCTTAACCCTTCTGCGTGTGAGGACTGAGGCAACTGATACAAGTGATATGGGTGTACCCAATCAATGTATACATAATCATAATACAACACTTAACTTTTTAAATTATGCACCTAAAAATTGATCAAAGTATGAAAAAACTAGCTACTATGACTGTGAGGATTTAGGTTTTCGTGTCTTTATTGGTTAAAATATTCCGTGTCTTGTCTGGCTCTTAGCTGGAACCAGTTGTCTCCTGTTCCCTCATCGGTCCCTTGTGTATTTAACCCCCCCACTGGATCCTTGTCTTTGTCAAGTCATTGTTCCCCTTCCTGAGTCTGTGTTCATGTCTCGTTGCTCTCTTGTGTTTCCTTGTTTTGAGAACCTTGAGGACTACAATAAACTCTTTTCTCCATTCCACCCTGGGCCTCACCGCGCCCAACCTCACCATGAATAAACCACTTCATGACAACGACTAATAAAAACTAATCTAAAGCTAAATGATATTTAGCTAATAATGACTCATAAAAACTAGTAAACACTCTGAAAACTAACTAAAACTAACTGAATTAGTCAAACAAAAAGTCAGAATGAAAAAAAAAAAACCAAAAACTAAACTATAATGAAAACCTAAAACTATTATTATCTGCTTTGGGAGATTCTGCTGCTGGCAGAAGTTGGACTGTTCATCTGGTGTACCGGGCAATGCCTGGTCAGGCAACGTTTAGGGACCGGTCTGGGGCTGTCATAATAACCAAAAAGTGTATTCTAAAAAAAACCTTTGTCGACTGCAACGGCCCATTGGTTCATGTTCTTGAAGGACATTGGGCTGATCCACTGAAATCTCACAGCTATCTCCTTTGACCAAAGTTATCAGATCGTATTAGCATTGTTATTAAGTCACCCAACTTCCAGACTGATTTAACTTTAATGTGTTTTCATAATGCCTGTCACTTCTTAAAGAGTGTAATTGAATTTTGAAATGACCATGCCCCAGATACATAGATTAGATATTATATTTGTTCAGGTCTCAGTGTGTTCATGTGTAACTATGAGTGACAACTTGATACTTGGACGTAAATTATGATTACATGCCAGCTGTTCCAGAGGACGGACTGGAGATGCATGTTCATCCATATCATTTTATGAGTATATTTGTATTATCTGCTGAAGCAGGCCAACATTCAGGGCTTACTCATTATTTTTATCTGATGAACTTTATTTATCTGATTTCTTTCATCGTTATTATTACCACCCAAACTTTTCCTTTTTACACCATCTGAAGTCTATTACATTGGAATATTAACAGAAACCTGCACTGTAAGCAAACTGACAAAAAAAACAAAAAAAAAACAGGCAGAGATATGTGTTGACTTGTTCTTGTCACCATGACAACCAAATCTATCTCTCTGTTTCTAAGATGTTGACACATTCTGTATCAGTGATTAACTTCAGAGTGCGTCTGTGTTATTCCTGCCTGACATTGTAAAATTCACCGTGTCAAAGCTGGTTATAACATAAGACGTCATAAGACATGACAGGCAGTGAATGTGGAGAATATGTTCAGATAAGGTTGATTTAGAATTAAAGCTATTTGTTGAGATAAAAGCAGAAGGACACTACATGACAAGAAAAGAAAAGCTTGCCTAACTCCCCTCACACTCAGATGGATTTTAAGGACTTCATTCATGACCATTTAGGTTTATTACATCAATGCACCTTGAAATTACCTCTTAATTCTTCAGTACACCAAGACATTTTTGGAGTGGCCCTTTCTGTGCCAAGAGAACTACGAACCAATGGACAAAGCAAGGTCCATGAAGACAAATGAGCAAATCTGGGCAGGATGAAGTTGACTGGCCCACACCTCAACATCACAGAACACATCACAGTATAACAGAGAAACGGTGCAGTCGGACATTTTCCTGGACATGACCAAAACCAGATTATCTTAGAATACCAGACATGATTGCACAATTTGTCAATCCTTAATGGAGTCCACTAAGGGTTTTGGTAAATGGTAGTGGTAAAAGTCCTGTACGTGTAAAGTGCTTTATCGAATCCCACTACATTCAGTCATTCACATATTCATTCACTGGTAGGCTGCTGAATTTTGACAGACAATTGTGACCGTGTTCGGGTGGCACCGGGCCCTCTGATCACCACCAGCTGCCTTGCCAGCCAAAGAAATGTGTTGTCCAAGAAAACAATGGAGACAGATGGAGCGGGAGATCGAACTGGTAACCCACCTAACCCACAAGATGAACTCCTACCACAATCAGGTGGCTCATTTGGGAGAATGTGCGCACCATCTTAAGAGGCAATAGTCCTCGACAGAGTTCACCTGGGTTCTGTATGTGGTCTCCTGCCACTATCTGCATGTCTTCCTCTTCTCTCTTTCCCTGTTTCCTGTCTATTTGCTACAATACAGGCCAAAAGAGCCTAAAACAACTTCAAAGAACAACAAGAAATCAAACTGCAACAGTAGTCCATAGCAAAGAAAATGCAGAAGTGACACCAACATGTTGGTTATTTTGTGGGGATCCACGAGTGAGAAGAAAGTCTAACATTATTCTCAGAAAAGGCAAAGAACACAATAAAAAGAGAGAGAACAATGCAGCAGTGGCTGAATGTTGGTGAGGTGACAGACAAAAAAAGACAATTGTGTGAGACGTGCAAAGCAGAAAAAATAAAGGCAAAGAACAGGCAGGAGACAAGAGAAGAGGAGGGTTAGAAAAAATAAGAATAATTGCAGGAAATCAAGTAGGAGGCGGCTGACTGAGAAAATTGGTTAAGAATTGCAAAGTTAAAGACAAGAGTTAAAATCAGAAGCACAGCAAAGGTGTAAGTAAGCAATAGGAAAGAAATGAAAACGAGACAGTAAAGTAAACAGCAGTAAAGAAGATGGAGAATAAAGGTCAAAAGAAGGAGAAAGGGTGGGTGAAGTGACATGACGTCTGTGGGTTGAGAATCAAAGCGATGAAAAGCCTTTGAGCATCCTGTGGCAAGGTGTTTCTTTGTGTGTGTGTCGTCCACAGAGAGTGCGTTCATGATAAAGTAGATGATGGCTGAACAGGCCCGGATCACTTTGAAAAGGCCGCTCCGCCACCACCGCCTTGTTCTCCCAACATGATTATCTTAGTCTGTGACAGACACATGCACACACAATAACCAGGCTACGTTATTTGGGGACTTGCTGTGATGTGGGTCTCCATGGAAACAGCAACAACTTAGGTCTGCCTGATGTATAATAACAGAGCACATTGCTACTAATGTGAGAGAGGAAGGAGAGGGGGGAAGAAGGAGAAGGTCAGAACAGACATTTTAAAGACAATAAATACTAAAAACACCTAAATACTGAACATTTCTGAATTTCCTTGGGATCTTATTCCAGCCCAGTGTAAGAATATAAACTTTTATCTCCAAACTCTGCTGTATTATTATGACCAACATGCTAATACTGCAAGATCCTCCTTTTGATACAAAAAGGTTCCCCATTTAGTTATTTGCCGTTATGGATCTCTGAAGGTCTGCTGCAGTTTTTGGTTTCAGGCTCTATAGCTGCGTTTCCATCCGCCATAAAATTACGCAAGGTGGAGTTGTGAACATAAATTTGCTTATTTAAAAAAAAACAATTTTGAAAAAACACATCTTCTGATCAAAAGTTTCTGTGCTTCTATAATTTGTTTTTTCAACCACATCGAACTTGGTGTATTTAGCAAATATGCAATGAACATATACAATATGTTCATTGGGAGGTTAGTCACATGACTTACCTCCCACCTCCTCCTGACACACAAATGGCAACAATATGGAAATGTTAAAAAATTACTAACATCAGCCAATACTGATGCTGATGCCAATATATTGTGCATCCTTAAAAGTTCCTTGTAATTAAAATTTGACAATTTGAACAAATAGAAGACATGGAATCGCTTCATATAATATGTATTGTTGGATTCTTGTGGGTTTTTTAAGGCATATCTGAGGGACTAGAACTAAGTTAGCACACTTTTAACACAATTATGTGAGTTTCTAATTGTTCATAAATTTATCTGTCATAGTGAAAAAAAAACAAAAAACGGTTATGATAGCCCTGACACACGATAAATGCAGAACACTGGGAGTATTTAGGCTGCTACACAACTCTAACAATTGGAAATATAGCCTTCGAACAGTCAAGGAAACAACTTGAGGACAAACAAACATTATCCAGCCTAACCTCAAAACCTCAACGCACTGAGACCTCTGTAGGTGAGACCAGGTAGAAAATAAGTGACACAAGTTTGACCTGCCCACTCAGTGCATAGCCAGACAGGTAGAGTATTTTGCTACTTAGCCAGGCTATGTTTTCCAAATGCATAAAAGAAAAACCTTTGCTGTCAATTATATGTCTGCTCTTCTCTGTTGTTCGTTCCTTGCACCAACGTTGGTTGGTTCCTTTTCTCTTTGGAGACAAAAGCTTGGCTTTTCTCCAGGAGCCTGGAATACTCAAGCTTGTTGTTTTTTTAAGGTTAAAAATATCTTGTGGCAAAATTCATAACGTGCAGGTTTTAAGATGTTTTCCTGCCAAAAGTGCATCCTGACAGCTGGCAGTCCTTCTTCTACTGGAGCTCACAACCTTTTCATTTAATCTCATCTGTGTTTAAAATTAATGTAAAATAAAAAAAAAAAATGCATTGCATGGTAGGTGGAGAGTCATTGTAGATTCAGTTTTCGAACTTATGAGTGAATTTAAATTTGTCTCAGTTCAAACTGAAAATTGACAGGTATGTGTTAAAATATGATTACAAACCGAACATACCAAAAGATGAAACGTGGGATTTTTGATTTGTATAAATATCAGATATTTTTGTCTTTATACTGAGCCATGACTATCTACACTGCAAAAACACAAAGTCTTACCAAGTATTTTTGGTTTAGTTTCTACTTCAGATATCTTAGCACACTTGAAATTAGACTAAATAAAATTGCAAGTAACTTTTCAGCAAGATAAAGGAGCTTGTCTTAAATCAATAATTCCTTAATATTGATGAAGAAATTCTAGTTCCATTAGCAGATTATTTTACTTATTGCATGGTCTTGTTATATGTGAGCTAGTACTTTTTTTTTAATCAACAATAAGGAATTATTGACTTAAAACAAGCTCCTATATCTTGCTGGTTTTGTCTTATTTCAGATATTTGCACTAGAAACTGGACCAAAATTACTTGGTAAGATTTTGAGCTTTTGCAGTATGCTGTGTTCCTGGCATCAGACCTGCAGCGGCATCTCATATTCTGTTAGTGTGTGTCTGGATGAGTGTGTGTGTGTTACTACAAAAGAAGTTGACTGTGGAATTGGGTGGCAGGTCATAGTAGCCTTATCAGCTTTCAGGGCTCCAGTGACAGAGCTAAGTTCCTTCCTGATCGTGTCGCTCTTGTCCCTCAGGAGAAGTGTGTCAGTTAAGCTTTTAGAAGCTGCTGATGAGACTGCTGATGAATACAAATTAATTTTGTTGTGGGACTTTGAAGCTTTGCTAGCTGCATGGATAACCACGATTAGTCTGACTGAATGAATTTTCTTTTCATGTAAATGAGTTTATGCTTCTTCTTGCTCCTTTTCATTCTTGGATTTCTTTTAGATATTACTTGAACTGTTCATAATTATTATTGAGTGAATGAAATAAAAAATCTAATGGAAATTCAAATGGAAAAAGTCTTCATGTTTTAAGTAGAAACAATCAATGGAAAGGCAGCCTAAAGTCAGAATTCCAAGAACAAATTGTTTTCTGTCTAAATATAATCTCAAAATCCAATATGACTGCTGTGTCTTTAAAACATGGTGATCACTATAAACAAACTGTTTTATTTGCATTTCTGACAGTTTTGTTTGCTAAAATGCAGAGTATGCTTCATACCTCCGCAGGGGGTCACAGAAAAGTTTCACTCTGAGACCTGATTTCAAAATGATCACGAGTCGTGTAAGCGAGTGGCTGGATCACAACAAGTGTTAAGGTTTCCCTGAAAACCAGCTCAGTGTAAACAGGGCCTTATAAAGCTCAAGTGAAGTGGGATCTTGCGCGCAACGTCACACTGCAGCAGGCCTATACCTCAGGTTCTTTCAGTCACTGACCAGATTGAGGCTTATTTTAGACTTTACAACAGTGGTCCCCAAACTTTTTCCTGTGAAGGCCACATAACTTTTCCCTTCTCTGGTGGGGGGCCGGAAATTGTTGAGGGGGAGGGGGGTTGCGTTTCTCGATTGATTTTTACCCAGAAAGCACATGGGCAAAAACCATGAGTGAAACGGTGACTGGGACTGACCAGTATATATTCCATTGAGGTAAAGTAACTTTAACATATTAATTTCTCATATGTTAACATAAAGGCTCGTTTTGAAGTATAAGTTGCTACTTACAGGCATTGCGTTCATAACAGACACGTGTTCATCTGCTCTGCCGCCAGCAAACAACTGTTCTGATTAAATAACATAAAAGTCAAGCAGTTCCCTAAAACTCCAACAGATGGCAGCAATGCGCCATGCAAAACAAAACACCCACAGTTTACAGGACACACTTCCTGCTAAAGAGCCCCCTGGTGGTTGAAGAAATATCCACATATAAACCAGAAAATACAATAATTCTGAATGCTCTCTGGTATTGTTCAGGGGGCCGGACCAAATGTGGAGGTGGGCCAGATCCGGCCCGCGGGCCGTAGTTTGGGGACCCCTGCTTTACAACATTAATTTTGCCTTTTTATCTTTGTTTTGCAGGTAATGAGCCATCACCGTTGGGCTCAGTGGAGAGCTACAACCCAGTGAAGCGGCGCTGGGAGTATGTGGCCCCCATGCCCACTGCACGATGCTCTTCTGCTCTGCTGCAGACGGCCAGCATCCTCTTTGTGATTGGAGGAGTTGCCCAGGGACCCAGTAACGCTGTGGAAGCCCTCTGCTTACAGGAAACAGTGTGATGCACAAAAAACCCTTAAATTAATGCAAACCGGCACCAGTATTTTCTTCACTCTAGAACAGGCAGGAGTTGGATCGCGCTCGGATGCTTTCTTACTTTGATCGGCAACAATGGATTCCACTTACACACTGGGATGTCAACAACTTGTTTTGGCATTGAAGAAGTGTTTTCAGAGCCCGACAGTGAAGCAGATTGCTGTGACTGTCAAAGACAGGAAACGGACAGCTTTTATACGCCGGGGAAATCAGAGCGAGAGAAAAATGAGCCAAACAACAAACCGTCAGACCCGGTTTCTGAAGAAACAACTGTTGAGCATTTTTCAGAATAAAAGCAGGGTACTTTTCTGGATACTAAAAGGAACATAGGGCCATATCTGAAACTCTTCTTAGCAGCAGCGCTGTGCTCTGCTTTCATGGCAACAGCTCACTCCGACTCTTTTCTAGAACCTCAGAGGCAGCACTTGGTTGAGTTGTAGATGGTGGCATTCAAAGTGTGGATGTCTGTTGTGGTTCTCTGTTCTGTTAGAGTGTTGTAAGTGTGAACACTAACGCTGCTAACAATCTCTACAACGGCATCAACAACGATGTTTCCTTACATGCCTTCACACCACAAGCAAGTCAAAGGCCTGCCAGTCAGAAAAAAACATCCACTTTGTTCCAACAGGGGCCCCATCTTGAGCACAATCAAAGCTTCCTTGATTGAGGAAAGAGTGATTGTGGGTAAGCTTGTTAGCACTTTGCTTCGCCTCACATCTCTCCATCTCTACACCACACCAATCAATCACAGAACTCCAACCAACACTCACATTGTGGTGCAGGGATGATTTTGCTTGGGGGAGTGAATGTAGAGTTACCTGCTGCACTGAAGCATCCTGGGAAATCAGCTTTCTGTCACATGATGAGGTTTTCCTCTTGAACTTTGACATTTCACTTTACTACAAATGTCAGCTTGATGTCAGTGAGTTAATGGATGTGGATGTTTTAAGGTAATCATACCAGAGTTTACTAAGAATACACTGACACGGAGACAAAATCGTACAATATGTTGAAGTTAGGGTGCTATTTTAATCTGTGATTTTATTTTTTAACTCTTGAAGTATTATTATTTCAAGGCATTTCTACAAGTCATTTGGGATTGCCAAATAAAATGCTTGTATTTCAGAGGTCCAACCGATACAAACAAAACTTAGTGGATCATTGATACTTTCTTAGAAATTAAGAGTAAAAATAGCATTCAGCCTCTTCAAGCCAAAAGAGTATATATATATATATATATATATATATATATATATATATATATATATATATATATATATATATATAAAAAATTTTTTTTTTCCTTTCTGAAGCGTATAGGTGGAGAGACACAGTGTTGGTGCAGTGCTTAAGCGTTAGCGGATGTAATGTTTATGATTAATTCCTTAGGGTTAGCACAACTCATGGTCTTGGCTTTCAGCTTGAGCTAGTGGTCATTTTTTGGTCACTTTTTTTATGTTTGTACATGAAACAGAGTTAGAATAACTGCTGAATTGTATCAGCGAAGGTTAGATGGAAGGCTTTTAAAATTCCACAGAAATAATCAAGGCATGTGGTTTTATTCAAGTTGGTTAATAAGTGAATTAAGTTGTGCGTTGCTGCTGATGTTCACCATTATTATTTTAGCAGGCTTCCTACCTCCCTTACTGGGAGGATTGTTCTAGAAAGCACTCAAATTGTCAGCAAGCAGCTTCTCCATTTACACCCAATACACTATAAAACAGCAGTCAGTCTCTGCTGGTTCAGGGGAGAAAAAAAAGATAATTTTTATTATAAAGGTGAGACAATATCATGTAAAACATTTAAAATCTCCTGTTTCCATCACAGTTGGAGTCAGTTTGGCTCTGGAGGTGAAATTTGTTTCAGTTCATTGCTGCCTGCAGAAACTTTAATTGAAATTGTAAGTTTATTAGGAGGCATGTTGGAACAAAGACACTTTGAAATTAAAGCTGATTTTGTCTAGTTTTCAAGAGAATTCATAGATAATACTTATCTTTAACAGTCTAGCACGAAATAAAAGTTAAGCCACGCCCACTTAATCTAACTACAAAGTGTGCCATTTATTAAGTAAAATCAAATGATTTGGCAAAATGACTCCAGATCATTTAGATACATTACACAAGGAGAGAGCTGCCTCTGGCCATCGTTAAGAGTTTTGTCTTCGTGTTGAACACACGCTCACCATGTTCACCGTCTCGTCCAGCTCGCAGGTTTTTCTTGCCTGTTTGGTGACCAACCTCACTAACAGAGTCAGACATCTACTGCTGTTGGAAAGCTCAGATAAAATACCAGCTGACAAGCCGGTTATTTCTGGTGCTGCACTCTGTGCTCCTAATTGGACACGTTAGGCAAGAGTGACAGAGTCACCGCGTATGCATCCTCGGAACAGTCCACACATTTACACTGCTGTCCATACAGGGAACGGGGCCTGGATGAATGCGTTCTGATTCATTCCACCACATATCCAGGTTTATCTTCTATTTGTCTCACAGATTTAACCAAACTCAATTAAGACCCAGGCACAGTTTTCATTTTACTTCCTCTGTGGTCTTTTGACCTCCTGCTGAGGTTTACACATGATAAAAGCTAATTGCACCTCAGATAGATACATTTTAATAATAGCAGGTTTGTATTGAATACAACATAAAAACTTGGCTACATAAGATCAAACATTCATCACCTGAAGATGACTTTATCACAATATAGTTAATTTTCTCCAGACTCGCCTTTACTGTTTGCCTACGATCAAAAGGGGACACACAAAATAAAGGAATATTCCTTTTTAAATCTGCAGATTTGTGCCTTGCACATTTATATTTTGCTATTTTGTGGTAACCCACAAATAGCAAAAGTGTTAGAACGTAAAATAACACAACATATGTAAAGACTCGGGCTGTGTGGGATTTAATTGATATTTCAGTGCCATCCTCTTCCTCTGAGTCTGTCACATTAAAATAATCCTCGGCATATAAAAAAATAAATAAATAAATTAGCAACTTAGAGGCAGCTGAACTAGTTGCAGGCAAAGCTTGGCAGAAGCTGCTTTTATCTAACTGACAAGGCGCAACATTACACTTCATTTTCAGTGACGTTTCTGGCAGCTTGTGGCTCAACCTGGGTAAACTGTGACTCTTTAGTGACTAAATGTTCTGCAACCTGACCCTTGAGTTGTTTGGTGCTAACCAGGTCGTAAACAGTTTAGGTGTGAAAGATTTAGACCAAAGGCTATGGGGAGAACAGCAGTCAGTCAGGTCACATTTATGTAATGTTTTGCATAGGCTAATATTGCAAATCTGCCCCAATGGTCCTGTGAATCTGTGTATAATAGAGGTTCCTCTGAGCTTAAAGGCCTCTGGAAGAGAATCCAGTAATGTCTTGTTCACACAGCAGGAATTTAAAATGACTGGCTGATTTTCCAAACCTGAGAGACCAAATACATGACAATAGAATATCTAAGGTACAAGAGTTTTGGTCGCACAGTGCGTGAATCTGCATATATGATTGGATTTAAATTATTTATTTGTTTCTTTGCACAAGTTTGATACGGTAGTTTTAAATGCCTTGAAACGGCATCTGTTGTGAATCCACGCTATACAAATAAAATGAATTGAAGGAACTGAATGTTTTGAGGAGTACAACAACAAGTTTGAGGTGCTGACTTGCCCTCCAGATTCCCCAGATCTTAATCCAGTTGAGCTTCTGTAAGATGTGCTGGACACATAAATCTGATCCAATGGAATTTACAGGCCTTGAAGGATCCACGGCTGTCTTTTTGGATATTCAGTGGTTCAAAAAGCAGAATTAAAGTATGCTGCAGTATTTATCAGAAATGGCATCTGAGGTTTGTGTGGAATAGAGGACCTGATTCTGTAGTGAAAAGGGAAACTGGATCTTTAAGTTTCTGCTAATGCGAATTACAATGGAAATTTTAGTGTTTTAGATCTGAAGACAAGCAATAACAACGTTCCCACCCTCTTACTTTCTAAGTTTGATGGACAACCTAAGCAGCCTCCCTTTTATTTGAAATGTGAAATAGACAGTATAAAGCTGGTGCTTTGATTGTAGAAAGGACACACACATGCTGGCTCATCAAAGCCCGGGATCACAGCATGGGGGCACTACATTATGATCAAAGCCAATTCAAGGGGCTTATTTTAAACCAAAGAAATTAATTATTTACCGTTGGTAAAGGTGTGTAAAATATCTTTTACAGCACAGGCTTATCCTCACACTGAAAATGTTTTGAAAAACCCTACATTTCATTTAAGTACATTTCTACAAAGGGAAAAAATATCCCACTGAAAATCATTGTTACACAATTACTGTTGCTACATTTGTCAGCATGTCTATTGTTATATTTTTAAATTGTATAATACCTTTTGGTGAATAGGAGTTTGTCCTGTTCATTTTAGATGTTTACCTACTTAAACACGCTGATACACTGGTCATTCATATCCAGGTGTGTTGGAGTATGGGCACGTATAAAACAGGCTGGACGAATGATTGAAATGGATGAATTACTACCAATTAACTTAGGAAGACTCTACTGCCACCTATTGGCCAGCGTATGAACTACAGCTGGCTGAGCTTCAACAGCTCTATTTAGCTGTTATGGAGAAGTAGAATGGCACGGAGAGTGAAGCGTGCCACATTAAAATAAATAAATAAATAAAAAATACTGTGAAATAATTATTTAATCTTTTAAAACTGGAAATAAATAAATAAATAATTAATTAAATATATAATTAATTATACATGCCTCAATTAAAAGCTAGATATAATTGAGAAATTAATGAAAATTAATTGAAATATATTCAAGAGCATGGTGACGGTCCTGCCTGGAGGAAGCTAGCTAACTAGCTGACACTGGTTAACGCTCTTATTCTGTGAACTGATTAGTGATATTTCAGACCAAAGTAGAGATATAAAGGATGAAGCTGCTCACCCAGACTTTGTAGTAAATACATTTCAACCATTTAATTCGGTTATTGAAGTTATTTCTGCACTCTCCAACGAAGATATTGACCTCAGAATAATAGCAAACTTGGATTAAGTTGTCCTGACATGCTGTTTGAAGCAGCCAATCAGACGACAGTGGGTTTCAACCATCAAACCCAGTGAAGTTGACAGTTCCTGTTAAATCATGATATGCTTCAGCACGGGAACATGAAATACGCATGTACTTCTTAAAATAAAATCAAAACATTTATTTCAGGCACATATAACTAATTCTATATTTAATGAAATGTTTCTGAATTTATTTGCAGTTTCAAAAGATTATTGACACATTTAAATAATGCATTGTTTCTTTATAGTTATTTGACATTCTTCCCTCTTCACAGCAAGAATTGCAAAACAATTTCACAACCCTGTTTATCAGTAGCTGTTTTGACAATATAATCCACACTAAAGACAGAAATATTTTGTTTGATTAGTCTTATGCCCAATTATTCCAAATGTTGCTAATTTGCCTCATACTTGGATTTAAATCTAATAGGTTTGATATATTCACATTAACCATCTCTGTTTAATTAAATTGTGTTTTGACACCAAAAGCACAATTAATTCATTTTTAGTCATAGATGAATAGGAACATTAGGGTGTTAACAAACACACTAATTAATCAAAAGTTTAACAATTACATTTATTTATTTTTTTAGAAATTATTTTCAGGAAACCAACAACAACAAAAGAACAGCACAACTAAAGAAAGCAATTGAAATGAAAAGTTTAATTTTTATGCAGCTACATCTAAATTTTCATCCACTTCAACATATTGGAACACACAGATTTGAATATTTCATTGGTTTTGGAGACATTCAACCTGCTAACTGTGAGTCTGCTCTCCTGGAGGAGAGCCAGTGTAATATAAACAAAACCTTCAGGATAGATCTGAGCTCAAACAGAGTTAAAAGCAGCCTGTTCTCTGCACATCATCACCGCACACAAGCTTTAAAATAGAACACATTAAGCTGTGCAGTTTTGGCTCATGCACACTGAGCCTAAGAGTACCTACATTCAAAATTTATGTGCATCTGTGTCATTGTGTCACCTCGTGGACGTGTGGCTGTTCTTATACGTCTGCGTGGGCGCATGAATGCAAATCTACACTTCCACGTCTTGAAGATCCACACAGCCCTCCTTTGCAGCGATTCTGTCTCTCTAGTTCTCTCATCCATTTTTCCACGTCACCCTGCAGTCTGGGGCGAAGTCCTGGAGCTGTGCCAGAGCCAACTCTCTCATGTTTTTTAAGACATTTTTTAAGACCTTTTCTCTCTGCCGCTCTGTCCTCAGGCTGCTGCACGGAGATGACGTCCTATAAATCTAGAATTAGTTTCCAGTTGAAAACATGCCTCTGAGGTCTGCCTCATGTGACGCGTGTGCTGTTTGCTCATTGGGGGTGAATTCTCCCCTCTGACAGCAGGCTGAGATGGAGAACAAAAGAGCAGGATGCTTCAGTGCAGGTATCAGCTAATTACATGCTGTGCTGTTTCAGAGGATCACTGGGCAAGTGACACCAGCACAAGCTAACGGGAATGTTGAAAGCCAAATCAGAGTGTCGTATGAGTGTCGCACAACATCAGCAGAGAGTAAAAAATGACGAAACGTTTGATAAATCTGCAGAACCTGAGGCCATTTTATAAACACATGCCCTGCATTCATGGCACAAGCTTTCGATCCTCCTCACCACTGACTGACTTCACACACTTCGATCATCTTACTCACAAGCTGCGTTTCCAAGCTGCGCAAAACTTTCAGTATTCTAATGTCAAAAACATACAATTTTGCAGTTAACTAAGAAATGCAATGAAAATCACACCTGAATAGGCTCAAAAACCACCTCATCTTAAGACTAAAACTTTTCATTGAAAAACAATCCTTTTTTTCAAAATTGCCATATTTTCATTAAGCTAATTCAGTTCTGAAATTTCAGATTGCGCAGCTGGTGGTGAGACTTTCACTAGCTGTGTCTCCATTGACCACAGAAATTATGCAAAGTGGGATTAAGAAAATAAGTTCATTTAATGCTAACATGGCAATTTTGGTAAAGGTCACGTTTTTCAATAAAAAGTTTTTGCACTAGGATGAGATGGTTTTTTCAACTGTATCGAAATTAGTGCAGTTTGCAAAATTGCAATGGAAACACTTTTTTTGCATCACACAAATCATGTGATCCACAGCCAGATGTTACTGCTGGCAGAAAAGAGGAAGAGGACAACAGGAAGTGATGGAAGAATGATGGCATGGCATGATTGTAATTGTTTCTTACATAATGGAAGCACCACAATTGCAAAATTGGGTTTTTTCGACATTAACGGAATATCGACAAAGTTTTGCACACATTTGTAATGGAAACGCAGCCATTGTACCCAGAAGAGTGGCCTTGTGTGTCCTTACCTCTGCGATCTGCAGATACATCATAACCCATCTCGTCCAAAATGCATTTTTGTTTTTGATGTTGGCATGTTTTGTGCCTTGGTTCCCAACTATCGGGCCCAAAGACTCAGGTTCTAACAAACAATTTCTAAATAGGAGGAAGATTTAAATTTTGTTAATTCCAGTGTGGGCAACATTATGTCCGTTTCCTGGGTAACGGGGAAGACCCACTGGTAGCATAAATATGTTTCTCTTATATTTGCATATTGTCTCCATCTGTTCCTGTTTTTCTTTGAGATAGATGCTGGACATGTGATATACTATTTATTTCCTAATTGTTCTCGTTTATGCTCCTTTATTTCCCCTCCAGTTGTTTGTGTTGTGGACTGAGGTTGTGAGGTGACCGACGTGTCGTGGTGTTGCCCACATGTGGGCTGGGTTCCCCCCAAAGTGTTTGTTACTGGTTGTGTCTTCTTAAAATGCTTTCAAGCAAGCAGATGAATCTATTTTCTAAAAATGTGCAAAAAAAACAGTTTAAACATGTCTAATTGTACTGTTTTGGTTGTGTAAAACTCTTAGAGGAACTGAAAATTTTATGAAATGAAAGATACAGTGCTTGCCAAAATATACAAGCACCTTGAAGTTTTTCGCCTTTTGTCACATTACAGCCACAAACGTCAATGTGTTGCTCTGGAATTGAATGTGAAAAGAGCATGCTGGGCATTTGTGTTCACCATGAATCAATGCTTTCCAGGATTAAGGATCCCACATACTCGAGCATACTGTGGCGTATTCTGTTGGCGGTGTTGACTGTCCACGGATGGTTGACATGTTATAGTCGAGCGAACCAATTATGTACATCAGTTTCTTGTGACAAATTCCTTCATTTCCCACAATCCCCATGGATATTAGTTAGCTTGATGAGCTGACTGGGTGTTCAGCCCCGTTTTTTCTCCACCAGGGCAGCCAGTGCAAAACTGTTAGTGCACCACAAAGTGGCAGCCTGGCTTGTTACTGTTTGCGCCGACTCTCAGTCTTATCAGCTTATTGTTGCATAGTTCAATGTGACCACTGTTTCACACCGAGCAGCTTCCTGTGTGATACCACATACGTAGATGTGTCTGATGGACATCTCCATTGAGTCAGCAGAGTGAAGTATGCCCGTGTATTTGGGTGCCTTTTGCTGAAATTTGGAGCACCAAGGCATTTAGGGCATGTCTGTACAAGCTTTGCTCAGGCAGAAACTAACATCTTAGACAATTTTTCTTTGCAAAATAGCTCAAGCTCAGTCAAGACGATTAGCAAACAGGAATTTGGAAGACCTGCCAAAGATTTTTTGTTGAATTTAATTCTTGATTTTTTTGGAATGTGAATCCTGAACAGAGGTTCAAGTCTTTACCAATCTTCTCAATGCTTCTGGTCCTGTGTTGGCTTTTCTTTAGGGATCTAAAGAAACCAGAATGCTATCATTGCATTCTGGCTTTAAACCAGAATGCAATTATAGCATTCCCTCCACTTTACTACAGATAACCTGGTCTGTCACATAAATTCCTAATAAGACATCAGAGTTTCTAATTGTAATGCACAACGGAGTATTACTGTCATACTAAGAATTTTTTTTTTAAAAATGAAATTATGAGAATAAAATCAAAATAATGCAAGAATGACTTTATTCTAATAATATTGTTATTATTCTCGTAATACTACAACTTACCTTTTTCTTAGCATAGCTCTAATGCTCCATTGTATTAATGTCACAAAAGGCGTAAACATTTTTTAGAAGTATTAATACTTTCACATGGCACTGTACTGTGTGGAGCCAAATACATGAATCAGTAGTAGTCGATTTCTGTGACAAGATATTATTGTTTGTACTTAATTCCTTTGTTTAGTAGGCTTAGCAAATGAAACTCAACAAATAGTATGTTTTGTTTTTTTGTGTGATGGAAACAAGACCCTGCCCAGTTGTGGAGCCATAAGTGTCATCTGTCATTTCACTGCTTCATGTCAAACTAGAGCCTGGTTTGTACAGAAAAAAACCCTGAATATTCTTGTTTTTATTATATCTCACTGTACTGTGCTGTTTCCCTACAGTGATGGTTGAAAACCTGGTGAAAACTGCTTTGTGGTCTCAGTGGGTCAGTATTGCCATGTGCTCTGTGTGTATAAAATGTTTTGGGAGGAGCTTAAAAATGAACTAGTGAAGTAATATGGCTAAATTCAGATGGTGTGTGGGGAGATGTAACAGCAGTTACGTTTTTGCTTGTTCATGTTGAGCAGGTTAAGATTTCTATTTTTACTCTTTTGATTTAAAATATAAAAAAACCCATATGTCAAAGCTCCTTCAGTGAGACTAATTACACACAGAAACTATGCACCTAAAACACAACAGCAGCTGGAACCGGATGTGAACCTAGCTAGCACGACTCGAATTCATCCATGACTCAATTACTGATCTTTATTCATTTACCTTCAGCAAGACAATCAGTTTCAGTAAAGTCCTTCTAATGGTCTCAGCAATATTTTTAGAACACTAAATAAAATTTTTAAACACACACACACACCCCACTAATTTTTCACATGGAGATCAGATTTTTTTATAAATCATGTCAGATTGTGTATCATCCCCTCCCCCCGTGGGTCCGGGTGAAACATTTCACAGCCCGATGAGGTGGCTGGGGTTGAATAAGGAAAAATACCTGCTTGAGGTAAGATTTGTAGGATCTAGCTTGGCCCTGAACCTGGACAATCTCCACCGACAGACAGAACATATCTCAAACGCTGCTCAATAAGTCTTGTATTTGGTGATGAAATGAACTAGGAAATGTTTTCCAGACGTGAAAAATGAAACAAAAGGAGAATTAAATACATAACAAAACGGACACTCATCCTTTGATCAGATCTGTGAATCTCAATTAGACCTTAGTCGTTTTCTGTCTTTGACTTTCCTTTAAATGACATTGGCATGTACATGTGGCAGTACGGAAATCACCTAAACTAATAGACCTTTTCAGTTCTAATTAAAACAAGTTGATTCTGCACATTTTAATACATTGGATGCTTCCTCATGGCTTGTTAGAAGCTGGATTGTGGAAAATTTGGAAAACTTTTGTAATTGTGAAGGGATTTATAATATTCTTGGTAAACATGTCCTGCACTCAATGTTAGCATGGTGTGATGGTGATGCTCCCAAATATCTCAGTTAGCTCCACTTCTTGGTGTAATCCTGTTCCTCTAAATGAAAACAAGTTAGCCAAAAGCTAGCAAAGGTGTCGCGTTTAATAAAGGTTGTTTCCATCATCTTGTTTCACTATACATGGGAGACACCTGGTCCTCCACCAGTAGTTTCAGCTTAGCACTGACATTTTTATACTTGAAGAGGCTTCAATATTTAATCAAGTTAGCAGTTACAGGGTTTTATATATTGTTAGCTAACATTTAAGGTTTCATCTCTGCAGAATCCACCACATACTCCCATTTTCCTTCCATGTCAATCAGGCCTGTCCATAATGAGAGAAATTATTGTTGGCATCCAAGTAGCAAAGGATGGACAGTAGAGTGTGGTGCTATACTTAATGGAGTGGAGAGACCGTGGTTTGGTTGTTGAGTTAATCCTATTAGCTGTAACGAGACGGAGAGTATGACCCAGTTAGCAGCCATTCCCTCAAAGCATTGGTAACACCTACCAACACCTGTACACCTGGTTGTGGAGGAGCTGATGTTGTTGTCCAGGCATGTGACCAGTGTGGCAAGTCTTGATTCAACATCCTACACAAATGAGTCAAACCAGTGCTGCAAACAGGACCCACGTACTTCCGAAGCTCTCCAAAAACTACAACTCTAAAATTATTAATGCGTTACTGAAGACCATGCAGATTTCAACCTAACTGCAACACATTCATCCAGTGTTTAAGGGGGTGCTGGTAAGAGACCGATTAGTATTTGAGCTAAATGAAGATTGATACCACTCTCATGTTGCTGTGCTAACCACGGCTACACTTTTTGAAACAGTCACTTTCTAAAATGATCTGTGTGTTTTCAGATGAAATTGAGTATGAAATGCTACCTCATAAGAGAAAAGGACAAATTTCCAACTTCTAGAAACATAGATTTTAATGTATTGTTAAATCAAATATTGACACCAAAATAACATATCCACAAGAAAATGATGTATTAGTGTAATTTTTGTGTTTTTGCTACCCAAAGATGCGGAACTGGGATTAAATGTAGTCTAATTAGTGCAAGCAGGTTTTAAAAACCACAGATGATAATCAAGGTAATCTTTCTGCTTGTTGGCAAATTTCACATCAAATGAACAGGACTGATGAGGCAAACAAAGGAAAGTTCATTTGGGCTGAACAACACAACTCACATGTGAAATTATAAATGCACATTTATTCACCAACAATAAAAAGGACAGAAAGCCAATGGTAATTACTAGCAGACAGTAAATGCAATAAAAATGCAACACCAGATGTTGCCGTATTTGGCCGTATTTATTACTTAGTAGATTCTGAAGGTTATTTGTTAATATCAAACTAAAGGGGGAAAAAGTATTTAAAAAAAATGAAGACTTGTTTTTCTAAACTGCAAAACTAAACTCTGGTCTCAAAGGACGTTTTTTAATTTATCCATCATTCTAAGTCTAGTTTGGTTTATATAGTGTTAAACATAAAAACCTTAGTACAGAGCTGTGATAGTAACGGACAGACTGCTTTATTACTACTTGCTTTTTGACATGTTGACAAAATTTGTGGCATGAGATTCACAGAGTTGCCATATTTACCACGCTTTGGCGTCCCTGCTGCAAAATTTGCACAAGTAGTGCTCAGTAGTAACCATCTGTCGCAGGAATGACCCAATAATTTTACTGCTTAACCTCATGCTACGCTGTTCAAACCCTCTGTTTGTGTTAATGAAGACACGTTAACCAGAATGTTGAATTGCCCCAACTTGAGGGAGACCCTGCAACATTAGGATGTCTGGAAAACCACGTTCGTTCCTGTTTCTCAAAAATAGAATGTCAATTTATTTATGTAGCACATCAAAACAACAGATGTTGACCATTAAATGAAGCAAGATAACAATAAGAACAAAAATTATATATAGTTAAAAGTAAGGTTAAAACAAAAAACAAATATACTTCATTATTGTCATCATAAGTGAAATTCAAACTCTGTTTGAATCAAACACCAAAGAATAAAAATGGGTCTTGAGCAAAGATTTAAAAATCTCAACAGTTTCAGCTGTTCACCGCAAATTGCAAAAATCTGATCAGAAAACAGAATTACAGACAAACGACTAGCAAAAAGAAATTATATTGACAATACAAGTTGCTGTGAAAAACATGACATTGATACTAAAGAATAATTAGAAAAAATTGTGTGTGTGATAGAAATTAATTAAAAGAGGGAAAGCTTTCCTCGTGTCACCACATCCTCCGAGACTCAGTGTCCGACAACCTGATAAAATCAGGAAGGTCTAAGAGTGATGAGGATTAAGACTGCGTTGAAGCAGGATTTATCTGCCATATTACATCTTCTATGATTACATCTAACAATCAATAATAAGGATTTACATCTAAGCCCAGAAACAATACCGCCTAAGAGGGAAGATAAACAAGAGATTTTTTTTTCTCTGTGTTCGGCAGCACTGAGAGATGAACGCTGCAGTTCAGAGCAAGCACATGCAAACAGGCAATACAAAGGCTAATCAAGCAGAAATCTTATGTAATATGACAAAAAAGGACAGATGCAAAACAAAAAAAAAACCTCTGCAAATACAGAAACAGCATTAAACTTCCTGGTAAACAACCCTGACAAACAGAAAAATTAAATGTGAACCAGAAGCTGCTCGGCATCGTGTGTCCAGCGTTAGCATGATGTACACTTTCTTCTTTACAAAAAAAAAAAAAATCCTATTTCAGAGACTTCATTGACTGTGATTATCTCCAGAAAAAGTATAATTTTGCAAAGTAAAGTTTTCTGAAAGTCGGCAACAAATCATGTGTCTTTTGCAAAACGATTTGTGAGTTTTCACTCAGCAAGAAAAACAGATTTTTAACTTGCATAAAAAGATTTAAAAAAAATAAATAAAAAAACAATATTGGAACATATTAAGCTGTTATTTTCTAACCCAAAACAAACAATTTTTAATAGCTCATTGTCTAATCAGGAAGGTTATGCAACCAGTCATAGCTGAAGTTTGATAATAAATTAACTCCACCACTACATGGTATTTCTACACGGATACAAACATTATTGTCTGAAGACATGATTGATTTATGATACATGGCTGTGTGGAATTCTCATTTTATAATAACCTTCATTAAAATTCTGGTACAGAATTCAGGGAGAAGTTCTTCTGCGCCATCCTGTAAACCCAGCATGGCCCCTCAGCCGCCTGCTGCCAGAGGGACTTTGAACGCGGATATTCAGAACCCGTAGAAATCGTCTAGTAGGAAGGCATCGCATTCTCTTTGCCCTCAAACACTTGGCATTTAGAGAGATCCAATCAACAGAGTAAACATATAACCAATGAAGGGGGTGGTATGTTTATTAAATACAATCCTACTGTATTTAATCTAAATTAATTTAAACCAACATGTAAAACATGATCTACAACTAAGCAATAATTATTCCTACTGCTGATTTTTTACAATTTGAATAATAGTTACAAAACAATTTATTTAATTTTGCTTCAGACTTAAGCTGATACATTGACTAAACACTAACTAGAATAGTTTTTAACTTATGAATGCTCAGAATATTACACATTTTTCTTTTTATACAAAAATACAAGTATAACAATCTGATGTCTGGCTCAAGTAGCTAACTTCAATCAAGTCAAGTGCTTGTCAGAAATTCTACTTGTCCATTGTATTTTAAATAGTATTACATTTAAAGTAAACCACAAAGCAGCAAGTTAGACTGAAACATCGGCTGGAGATATTCAAAACAATTTGTGCCAAAACAAATGTCTAAAAGGTGGTTCAGGAAATTGAAATTGTCATTATAACTCAGCTTAAATCTGGCCAACGACAATATAAGACATTTCTCATCTGTGATTGAAATACATTTTTAACCATAAAACCCTACTAGCTACTAGCTGCTACTAGCTTAGAGCAATGTTAACATCAGTGCTTTAAATTCTCAAGCAGACTTTTAAAAATTGTTCTTGCTGACTAAGAAGTGGTATCGATACTTCCCCCAACATGTATTGTGTATTATATTGGGTAATTGAAGCAGGACAATTACTCGATTGTCCTGTTATAGAAATTAAGTTAACATTAGCTTGATTTGAATGAGCTAATAATGTTTGTGTTAAAGCTATGGTATGTAACTTTTATTAACACATTTTTAAACCATATTTGTTAAAACTGTCACCATGTCCTGATAGTACAATATGAAACAGATAATCTGTCAAAAAGAAAAAATCAAGCTCCTCCACCTCCTCCTGGTGCTAGTTCTCCATCTGAAGAAATGCACCACGCACAGTCAAAAACAGCCTATCAGAGCCAGGAGGAGGGTCTTAGCGTTGTCAGTCAACCTCAAGTACATGCTGTTAAATGTGCTAATGTTGAAGAAACAAATTACCATTCCAAGAAAATTGTTTTTGTCCCCCTTCTTTGGTGGCCATGCTAGCGGGGAGAAGCTTTAGTGTAGCAGATAGCTAAGGGGGAGGCTGACTGACATAAGACCCTCCTTCTGGCTCTGATTGGTTGTTTCTGACAAAGTTGTTTACTTCTATAGTTAGCACTGTGAGAAGGCAGAGGTGTTCAGTTTTTCCACTTATGATCTATCTCATACTATACTGTCACGACATAGTGACATTTGTAAAACACTTTTTTTTTATTTTAATTTTTATTTTTTTAATAAAAGTTACTCCAGCTTTAAAATGTAATTTCACACAGTTCCCATCAGCAAACATGATTCACCGTATTAAATCAAGGTTCTGGTTTGCTGGATATAGTTAGATGAAACACCACATTTTTATCATGTAATTAGCCTTTTACTGACACGTGGTGAGATGTGAGCGATGACCTCATTCTCTCTGAACGATCTGTGTGTCTCGATTGCTTTGGCAGCTCAGACCGGCTGTACATGTAGCTGTTGCCAGCTCGTCAAAGTGGCTTGCAGGCTTTGGTTTTCAAACCGAGTTGAGGCTGTGACTCCAGTGCAGTAGTTCAGTGCCTATACTAAATGTGAGGTTGTGCCTCGACTATGAATTCTGTTCTCTAATAAACTATTTTGACTCGTCGTCTGATTCCATATGTTGCATGTACCTTTTTTTTTTTTTCTGTCCAACCCTGAGCATTGATCACGACTTCCTCTGGGCCTGTTCCATACGTGACTGTCTCTGAAGAGGAGGAAGAGTGGGGTGCTGTCGTCAGGGGGGAAAATGCCATCTGATCCATTATAGATGAAGCTGACATCAAAACCCACTTCAAATGCGCTGCATGGATGAAGCGCTCCTATAGAGTGTGAAGAAAGGATCCGAAGCACGTTTCTTCTTTCACAGTGGGAGGAACTGGATGTGTGACTCCATGGTCAGCTGCTTCTCCAAATGAGACTTCTCTCGTCTTCAAACTCTCAGGGGATCCACCTGTCACATTGAATATGTGTCATATTAAATACCACCTGCAGTCATCAGGAAGCAGCCGCTGACTGTATGGTGCTACGAGGGAGATAATGCGCTGCTTCCTGCATCATTAGAAAGCTTTTTAGTCTCTTAACAGCATCTAATTGGCTGCACAGTAATTAGAACAAGCATCGCTTTGTTGTCAAAGCTAAAGTTTGGCTGAAGATGAAGGCTTGTGCAAAATATGTTTACTTTGAGGGAATAGGGAGGTAATATTAAACGGTTTATGAATAAAGTTGCACGGCTTGATGAGCTCTACCTTTTATAAATAGTAATTTATCACTAAAACAAGGCTGACTTTTTATAATAAGCCTCTGTTTTTATTAGAATGACATCAAAGTTGGACTTTTCAAGCATTAACGTTGATCAATGAATTAATTAAGGAAGAAATCCTGTAAAAAAAATCCATTGAGAAGGATTTCTTTGGTAGAATTTCACCCGGTTCAGTCAGCGGATGGAAGAAGCTGTGAACAATGATGTTGATTGATTTGTTTTTAAATTGTAGTCTGCCTATGGTTGTAGTTTGGCAATGGCAGCAACGGAAGTGAACGAAGCTATTCAGTCTTCATTCACTGAATGAAGAAAGAATCCGAAGCACGACTAAATGTCGACATTTAGTGATGCTTCTAAATACCTACTTAACATAGAAATCCACCTCATTCGGATCTGAATGAAACAGCTATTGAAAAACATGACTTCTTTCAAAATTGGATGTGTTTCCATTCATCAACCACCAACAGGTCATTTTTACTGTAACGCCCAGGAGCAGTGGCTCACAAAGCTCATGAAGTTGTACATTTCCTGTAGCTTGTTCACATCAAGGCTGGTCTATAGTCACACCATGAAGCAAACCACACCAGAGTTAGTTTTGGAAAGACCACCTCAAAAAGTAGATCTTGGTCTGGTAGTTTGGTCCACTCCAGAGTTCGGAAAAGAAAAAGATAAAGGAAAAGGAAAAAGTCTGGACCAACAGAGGAAACTAACTCTGGTCCATTTAAAGTGGACTAAAAGCGGCAGGTGTGAACACATCCTAAGTCATCCTAAAATTTGCTTGCATTGGAATTAAAGTCAAAGAAGTGTAAAATAAGATTGTTAAACTTTCCCGCATTAACAGTCGGGAATTAATTTGAGTAAGGGAATGACTCCGATGAATGGAACTCGGACACTCACAACTTTTTATGATTCATCACAATTAAGAGCAAGTGTCCGCTGCCTTACACGAGCTCTGATCAGATGTAACATCCCGGTGTACAGCGTCGACTCCTGTTAATTAGTGATCAGAGATTTATGGCTGTCCAATCACCATCCTCACCCTGCTCCCTGGTGTCTGCTCCAACACTGATCTATAATTAGTGTTATTCCATTAATGTCGCAATGATAAACATGTTGCTGAAGCTGCTTATTAACATCTCAGCAGGGAATCAGAAGAGGGAAAATGCAGGAAAAGATAAGGTGGGACTGAGGCTGGATAGGAGTTTAGGTTACAGCTAACAATGTGATATTAAAAAAAAGCATGGCTGTGGCGTCTTTTGTCTGGTTCCTGTTTTTTTTAAAGCCTCATAGACAGGAATAATGAGGGTTCTTTCTCGTGGGATGCATGAGCACTGACTTCTGTTGCTGTCTGGCCACAGTAGCCTTATTATTTTCACCCGGGCTTAAAAATAAAGTTAAGAAAAGGCTGGAAAAAGCAGTTGGAAATCATGACTGTGGGTCTGATGAGCATGTTGGCGTTGTGTGAAATTCTTTCATCCAAAACATGCTGTTATTCTTTTCTTGCAACCCACGACATCATGAGGTTATTTATAACCTCTCTGTGATGAAGAGCCTGACTGCTTTGTTTTCCTCAATCGACTCATATGAACATGAAACGGCCATGGATCACATACCAGACAATCAGCACAAGGAAACATGTAGGTGGACTCATTTGGTATTTTTCTGCATAAAGAACCTAATGTACATTGTTAAAAATAGAATATATGATCATTAAAAATGTATTTTGATGATTAAATGGAGAAAAATAATTTCCCCATAAACCTAACAACTACTTGTTTCTCTCGATAAAGTCTCCAGTTATCATTTGTGGTTCATTTTTTACATCCCTGTGTGTCGATGTTTCATCTCTCCTCCTCCTGCATTCTCTCTCTGAGCTGCATCCACTTACCTCTGATTCGCTCCTCTAGTTGAAATGAGCTAAATGTCGTTCTGATTTTTCTTTACATTTTTCTTAGCCTCCACAAATATGTCTTACTTTGTGTTTGTCTGACAAACTTTCTACAATCTGACAACAAACAAAAAGAAAGTTTGTTGGACAGGCTAAAGCAGGCCTCAACATGTCCAAGAGCAGATGAAAAGAAAATTCAAAAATGTAAATAAAACAAGAGTGAATGAAATGTGAATTATTAGGAATATGAATAACTGGAGAAAATTGCAAATTTTCAGTCACTTATCAAGTTTTGATGTTTAGACTGATATTTTCATTCATGTTTATTTTGAACATCTCTCTATTGCTTATTTCCTTATATATTACCATTTTAGTTTCCCCCTTGTTCTTTGTCCTACTGCCTGCCAGCTTTCTACCTTTCCCAGCTGTTTTCTACTGGTTAAATATTTAGCTTCAAATATTTAGTTTGAAAGCTAGCAAACTAAATATTTGAAGCTAAAAATTTAAATTCACTTGTCCACTTATTAGCAAATATGTTTGTATAATGAAGCCCTAGGCGTAAATTCAACCTGTAAGACTCTTCCGGCATCACCTATCACCACGCCTTCACCCCAGCCAACCAGGACGCACCACCGCTCCCCCTTGATCCAATCAACTGGCAAGATCTCCTTCAAAAGGCGAAGCAACCTCAGATCCACCCACTTCAGTTGTACTTCAACCCACCTCCTCCCCGTTTCCACCATCAGCCTCCCGGATGCCTCCAGGTCCCCTCAAGACTCCTCTCTCCAAGCTCCGCTCCACCACCAGTGACCGGGCCCGGAGGAAGACCTACCTGAGCTTCGTTCGAGCCGATCATTCAAGCTCGCTGCGATTCTCAGCACGCACGTCTTCCGCCAGTGTCTGAGCACCAGTCCAATAAAATTGTCTAACTGCTGTTTCTCTCTCTGTGTGAGTCTCTACAGTTTGAATTATCTAAGTATTTAGCTATATCAACTTAGTATTTAGCTTCAAACTTGTTAGCTCAAACTAATGATTTAGCTTACTAGCTCCAAATTAAGCTTTAAGCTAAATATTATCACTTTCCAACAATAAATGCCCATAGTAATTTTCTTTCCCCCAATATTAGTTTTGTTAAAAAAAGAGACTTAGGTCATGATTTTAGGAAAATGAAGATATGTATCTAGCAAGCTAAAACCACAAACTAAACTTAAGTTTGTGTATTAAATTTATTTTGAAACAGTGACATTTATAATTAATGAATAACATGGCGGAAATATGACTTTGTAAAATTAACTTCAATTTTTCTCTCTCTGGGCTAAATAACTCAATTATCTATGCTAATTTTTGACTGTGTAACTTTGTAACATCATAACATTAAAAATGTATGCATCTTTACCACAGAAACGGCATTTAATTGCCCATTCTTTAACAAAAAATAGTATTTAGAGCTTTGCAGTGAGGATGATTGATCTCCAGGAGCGACAGTTTGTGCCAAAGCTGTTTATATTTTTAGTTCTGTGTTTACTGACATGAATCAGATTGTAAACAGCTCACAAATGCATAAACAAACGCAGAGAAGTGATAAAACAAAAAGAAGCATCTTTAGGTGTAATGATCAGAGCAGGTAGAGTCAGAGCCACCGCCCTCCTCCACCTGGACCAGCATATCTGACCAGGACAGGCAACATGATCTGAAACCGCGCAGATGCTGCAGGAACAAATCACACACACGCACGCTCTGGATTCGCTTTGTGGATGTGTGTGGTGAGCTTGAAGCTCCCCCCCCCCCTGCTTTGCAACCCAGAGATGACTAATAAAGGAGCCCCGCAGAGCAGAGGATGTTCATTTCTAGAAGCAGCGAGCACAGGCTGTGCTCCGCTCGTCTGCCGATGGCATTTTGATCGGGAGGATTCTCTTAATTCACCATCCCAAATTAGCTTTTGGTGTCTGGGATTTATTTTCTCATTCTGCGTTTACCGAGGCTGACATCAGGCCCGGGGAATTAAGTGCGGAAAGAGGATTTTTGGTGAAATTGGGTGGTCTTGTTTTCTGTACTAAACATAAATATGTTTAGCAATGCCACATATAGGCACCACTTCAGAAACAGAAACAAAACCGATTTAACACGAAAAGAAAAACGTTTTTAAATACTTAGGTTCATTATATTCATTTGTTCATTTGTATTTCTGAGGTGACTATTTTTGCGTTAGCACTATTTTTATGTTAATTAGATCTCAGTACGCTGAAGTTTGTTCAATCCCAATCAGATGTCCTTGTCTGCCATCTATTGGTGAACATATGTCGGTACACAGGCTAAAGCTGCAAACCCATTCAAAAAATTTTAATATTATTGAAAAGGCCAATTATTTCAGGAATTTTATCACTTAGTGAAACACATTACATACATTAATTACACATAAATGGATGCCTGAAAACCTTTATTTCTATTATGGCGATTTTTCCACTTATAGCCAATGAAAACATGACATTTAAAACTAGAAGTTTTCATCAGAGAAATGATAAATAAAGGAAAACTTTAAAAAAACAACAACAGAAATGTGGACCTATTGAAACATACGTTTAATACCTGCTTAGAGGTTATTTGTAAAAGGTAAATTTATTCTGACAAATGAGACTTAGACATGTACTCTAATTTATTGAATATGACTATGAGTACACAGAGCAAGAGTTAAGATTAAAATCCATAAAGTATATATAATATATAAGATTTAGTTAGGTTATTTCAGATACATATTCTTTGATTATTATTACAAAAGTAATCATTATTTTTATATATAAAAAAACAGCACAATTTAGGAGTATACTACATAAGTGAAATAATGCATTTTTTTTTATTTTAAATTAATGTGTGCAATAATCTCTGGCAGTCTTGGAGGATAACCAAGAAACTGTGTCATTCTGGGTGAACTCAGAGTTTGACTTTCTGGTCCTCCTCAAAAGGAATCACTTGAACTGTTCAGATATCTGATGTGGAGGTCTTCCCTTACTTTAGAGCTTTTCCGGAGATGCTTATGGGAAGGGAAAGGCAGAATTATCCAGTTGTGCCTTTAAGCCTTGGATTAGAATCACAGTTTTGGGTCTTTTTGCACAGATTTTTTATCATGTTCTCCTTCAGCTTGTGTGGGTTTTCCAGCTTCCTCTCACATTCCAAAAATATTAATACTGGTATAATTAAGTGCTGACAGTTCTAGTGCTCAGATCTTACTATCCAGTGGTCTGACTAATATTCAATAAGATTGACCATGTGTGCTTGTCTTTGTGTTTGCTGGCGACTTGTTAAAGTGATCACTGGAGATGCTCCAGTGATGAACACCTAAAGTGACATATTTGTATCATACCTGAATTTTTATGTTTTTTGAGTTGTAATATTTTTTAGAACACTTTTATGAAGATTTTCAAGTAAATGTACATCAAAAGACACAAAGACATAAAAACATGTTTTTTACATATTGCTTAAAGCTGTCACCATGTTGTGACATTACAACATGAGACGGATAAGTCCTCCACCTCCTGGCTGACCTGAAGAAATGGACCACGTAAAACCAAAAGCAACCAATCAGAGCCAGGAGGAGGGTCATGGAGGGTGATTGACAGTGCTAAGACTCCCAGCCCCAGCTCCAGACGAAAAAGAAGGGGGGAGGGGAATCAACTTTTTGGGGGCAAAATGAATCGTAGCTGAACATAGATAACAACATCAGTCATCTACCAGCTACTTCTTAACAAGCTTAAGGTGCTGTATTGATATTAGGTAGCTAGTCATCTTTTAGCTAACACTACCTGTATCCAACAGCTTTACTCAACTCAGTCGGTTAGTTTGGGGGAAAAACTGTGAAAAGTTCTTTGCGTTTTGCTGGTTTGCTGCCATGATTCTAACACACCTGAGTAGCTCTGCACAGCAGCAGCAGGTCTCCTTCACTGCTGCACAGGTGTAAACCCAGCGCGAGCGTTTAAAGGCGGCTCAGAAAAATAGTACGACATGTTAGCAACGGATTAAACAGTTTTAACTGCTGATAAAAGTGACAGAGGACACAGATACAGGAAGTGCGGAAGCCCCTATTGTATCGCCCCTATTGTATCAAATTGACAGAGGAATAACAGAGAGTTGGCCATTTGTGGTTGGACATAGTATGAGCCAAAGCTTCCGGGGTATAAACATTTTTAGAAGGTCCTGCTTTTCTTTTGCATGAGTGCATACAGTGTTCATGTTTTTTTTTTTTTTTTTCATCCTGAGGCTTCCCGCGCCCCTCCTGCAATGGCACGGCGCCCCCATTTGAGGGCGCACCCCACAGTTTGGGAACCTCAGGCCTATAATGTTCCTTTGTGCTGATAGGACGCAGTCTTCCTTTGAGGTCAAGAGGGATGATGATGATGATGATGATGATGATGATGATGATGATGATGATGATGATGATGATGATGATGATGATGATGATGATGATGATGATTTCTGTTTTATTACCTCCACCTCTGAATTCTGTCATATCTGCCTTTAAAACTAAAGTGACAAACATTTCTCTGGGTCTTGATTAGGCGGTTCCTGTCTGTGTAGGTGTCTGTGGTTTCTGCCTGTGGGTTTCTGTGGAGATGTCAGTACATGCATTTGATTGCAAAGAGCTTTATGGAAAGATTAAAACATGTGACATAAGTGAAACTGCCTCATCTTGTTGCTTAAAGCACATGTTCTCACAGCACTTATAGCTTCTCAAATTCTGTCAGTCTTCTTTGACTATACAGATGGCATGGCACCGATAAACATTTATTATGTTGTGAAAAAGACTTTTCTGAAAAAGACTTTTCTTCTTACAGATTTTGAACAAATTGTTTCTTTAAAATGATTAATTTATTATTTTTATTAAGGCTATTCAAGCCAACCTGGCCCTGTGTGGAATTTTAATCAGCCCTATTATTAATTCATGAATTTAGCTTGATTAACCACCTTTGGTTCAAAGTTGGTTTCCAGATCCAGACCTGATCTAGGAATGTGATTGTGATTCTGCTCAACAAACACAAATACTGCTTTCAGAAAACATGAAATGTTTTATACTAGGCTCTTTCTGGACACTGTTCACATAAAGCATTGTGATTTTTTTAATGCATATATATGTTTTATGACTGTGCATGTGCCAAAGATTAAGTCTGTATGTGTGTGTTTGTGAATTGTGATTATAAAGCCACATGGTGTTATATTTTGATTAGATTTGAATTATCCACTTTTTTTCAAATCCCAACTTTATATATCAGTTTTAGAAAGAAGAACATAAACAAAGGTTGTGGAGTGGCCTAGTCCAAGTCTTTCTTTAAACTGAGTTTCAGCCCAAACAGTCCGTTCATTCTTGAAAGGCTTAAAGTGGCTGAATTAAAAAATGTTTTTTCACAGCAGAGTACTGCAGTGGGGCTATTAGGATGTGATGTCTGTGTGAAATATGTTTGTATTTTCAGTTTATGACCCTTAAAAACAATACAAGTCAAAAGATCAACGTTCTGAACAGTTTTTATGACCGTTTAGCAGATTCCATATTTGTTTTTACAATTTTTGTCCAGTCAGATTTACAAATTTTAGTTTATCCTTTTGAAATGATATTCTTTCTGTTTGTACAGAATACCTGGATCTAATCTGACGAGAATAGAAAGAAAATGGAGGCATGTTGAATTAGTTTTGGCAGAGCAGTTACCTCTGAACTGGCTTTGACATCAGAACGACGTTCTTAGAGCTTAAAGAAAGTAAAGCTCATTTTAAGCTCATTTTAAGTTTTACTTAAAAGGTTTTTTTTTATTTGTTCGGTTTAGAGTTGTTTGCAACTCTAAACCGATGCACTCTTACACCCACGCCTTGTAAAATATACATGTTTCCACCTCTGGTGACGTGAGGAGCGGCCATTTTGAAACATGAAGTCTCTCTCATAAGTCATAACTGGGCGTAGTCGGAGTTGCTCCCAGCTTTGAGTGGAAATTCTGACTTCAGCGGGTGTTCCACTTGATTTTTCGACTGGGAAGGCAGAATGTCCCACTTTGGAGTACAACTGGAGCGCAGCATAAAACAACAATTCATCTTCCAACGCAGCAATGACTCAAAACACACCACAACTATAACGATGTAACTGAGGCCAAGGCCAGGCGTCTCTGAGAAGATAAGACCATCTCCACAGAGGGGTGCCATTTAAAAATAGAAAAGCTTTCATTGGCAATACATTAAGCAAGCTTCTTACACTTGCTAACAAGATTCTGAATTTGTTTTTAGTTATTAATCTCTTGCAACAAACTCCAAGTAACACCTTCTTGCCTTCTTTAGTTCTTTTCACTTATTATTATTATGTTTTTTTTTTGTTTTTTGTTTTTTTACCGGAATCAAGAACAGACTCTAGTAGGGAAGCTTCAAAACATTCATATTATGTCCGGTGAGAAGAAGAGTGTTGGTAAGATGAAAAGATTTCTTCACACTTTAATCTGCCACAGGTATGAATAATATGGGGATTAACTGTAGTCTCCTGTTCACCAGTCAGAAGAATTAGCTTTGCCGCCAATGAACACAAAGGTCACCACCTCTCCTCCGCCATACATACACACACACACACACACACACACACACACACACACACACCCCCACACACGCGTGCACACACACACACACACACACACTTAGGTTCTTATCAGAAGAAAATTAACTATTGACGGGGGAAGCACAGAAGGCGGGAGCCCACAGGTTTATTCAGAACTTTCACATTTTACATAAACCTCAGTCATTTCATGCAGTAACGTCCTGAACGCCCCACTGTCTCTGCTATCACACCAGTGTTCCAACTTGAACACTCAAACTCTCTTTGACTCAATAAAGATCGTAGCTGAAGGAAATATATCCAGTGTTCATTATTTATTTAAACTAAAAATTAGTGTGGAAATCAGAGAATTTTTATGGAAACAGGAACCAAGAAAAGAATTCACATTAAAATGTAACAAAAATTAATGAGCAAGAAAAAAGCAAAGAAACAATACAAAAGTCTAAGACTGTCCTAAATGAATGAAAAAAAAGACACAAATACCTAATCATAATAAATGTATGATAAGAATTTGCATGGAATATTAAAAATATATATATTTTAAATAAAGTCAGACAACCAAGCAGATCCAGATTTAAAGCTCAGAGCTTTAAGAATCACTACACATTTTACCATACCATACCAACTTTATTTATAAAGCACTTTAAAACAACCACAGCTGATACAAAGTGCTGTACATTAAAACACAACATAATAATATAAAAAAAATAATAATAAAAAAATAAAAACAATAAAAACTCTTACAGTTTAAAAACAAACAAACAAACATACAATTTAAAACTGGATCCCACTGGAGTTGAAAGCCAAGTAAAATAGATGGTTTTAAGCGAGCTTTAAAATTTTGAACTGCCTTTTTGCTGAAAACGTACTATACAAATAAAATTACCTTATCTAATAAATACTAATACTAATACTAATAATAATAAAAAATGAATCAGTTTTTATAAGATCACAAAACAGTAGAATTTATTTACAGTTATGGTTTCACATTATGTTTTTATTACAATATCACTGTGGCACCAACCCCAGCAGGACAACGTCATTTAAAATGACAAAGAAGTTCTAGCAGCAACTAAAACACACATCGTATTATTCTTGTGATTAATTGGGCGACGTCACAATGTTTCTCATGGTTGTGTAAACTAGTAGGAATGCATCTAATTTTTGTCTAAAATATTTTACATGAAGCAGGATTTAAAAATAAATAAATAAATAAGTTTGCAGAACTTCGATTGACATACTTCATGTTTTTGAGCAAAAAAAAAAAAGAATTAAATTAATGATGCACATTTTTTTTTTTTTTTTTTTTTTTTTTTTAAAGGAATAGTTATTTAGTTTTGCGTAAAGTATCCAGCATCCAGTAGTGTATTTAGCATCTGAAGAGTCGTTTATTCAGACTGACTTTTAATTAGATTTATGTCACATGTAGGCTGTTTCATCTCTCCTTCTCCATTTTGTATTTTGTGGTTTCTGACTTGTAAAAGGGGCTTTTTAAAATAAAGTTTACTTTCGTAAGCACTTGCTTTTTCAAAGGTTTAATTTGAGTAAAATCTGAGCAGCTAAAAATGTTGACCTCTTACACATCTAGACAAAACAAACATAATTTTGCAGAAATATCCCTCCTATAAAATTTTCTTCGTCATTCTCACTATATTTTCCTTCATGAGACTTTCAGAACTTTTGAACAAAAAAAATTGCGATATGTTGCAATATTATTATTATTATTATTATTATTATTATTAGTTTTATTTATTTTTTTTAATTATTTTTTTTAATTGGACAGGTTATAAGTCTCCAAATTCATAGAGCAATCATGTCTTNTTATTTTTTTTAATTGGACAGGTTATAAGTCTCCAAATTCATAGAGCAATCATGTCTTACATGTGATAAAAGTATATTTAATAAATACTCTCACTGAAATGTTTATATGAATTTGTTCTACCTTTATTTTTACACATGTTCGTTTTTACAGACTAACTGTAACTGTTCCTTCATGTCTTTGCTAGATCAGGTTAAAAGTGAAGCTGCATTTCACTATCATCTCGTTTTATTCTACGGAGTAAATAAAACATTCAGAAGTTTTTTCTTTGTTTTATAGGTCATATTTCTACAGAGACAAACTTTCCTGCAACGATGCATACTTCTGTAAATGTCACGCTGTTTAGTTCAGAATGCCCTTTTACGCAGTTTTAAGACAGATTTCTCAAAAAGGATGGAAATGAACATGAAGGTAAATACATGAAAGCCTCATGAGTATCTGTGATACTTAGTTTTAATAAGCACAGTGAAGAGTGAGTGCGTTCATGTTTCCTGAGAATGCATGTGAGGAAGAAGCGAGTGTAAGATCTGCGTTTCCTGTCGAGATAGAAGATCTGGTTTGTGGCTTGGTTTCTGCTAAACTAACTCCCCGTCACAAACTGGTGGTTATGCATCAGCTCTGATCGCCGCGCTGATAAATGGAAAACATGTGGTCAAGTCTGCTCTGAGAGGATCAGACACCCAGAAAGCTCGGCTGTAATATTCAGCAATAGAGAGTTAAGGCGTTTCACACCCACTGCTAAAATAACACTTTTTTTTAAATATATATATTTTTTTATGTGTAGTGAGGGGGGTGGGAGGGTGACTTGCATAGATGTTATAATTTGTACAATATGGGCATACGTTCACATATTTGAACTTTTTATTGTGTCAATCAAGAATATCTGACGTTTCTGCTGCGACAGAAAACCGTTTTTCTACATGTGTTAGATGTGTCAGATCAGACTTTGAGTTTATTCTTAATTTACAGTTTAATAATAATAATAATAATAATAATAATAATAATAATACAATTATGTATCTGCTTGCATTATAAAACAATCACAAATGCTAGAATGGAAATTATATGAAAAATATGTGTTAAAATGTAAATATTTTGTTTTTCTGCAATGTATAACATGAATTTGAAAGTTGTATTGAGAAGAATATCAATTTATTACTGTGTTTAGAGTTTTGTTTTGTAAAAAAAATATACGGCGAAGGACTCAAGATGACATTAAACTTCAGAGATGTGGAAATAAAAAACAACGAAAAGGAGGAAATACAGTAAAAACTAATCTGATTTAAAGAAAAATCCCATTTGTACATATATAGAAATAAGAGGAATGCAAATTTAGGCATTCATTTTTTTTTCTTGACTATATGAGTAAGAAGCTAAATCTGAGACTTTACAAGTACTTTAAAATATATATCACACAGTGTTTGCTTGTGTTTTGCAACAATAAATTCCAAAGAGTTTAATGGTTAAAGTCACATTTTCTCTTTTTCACCATTTCTTGTCTTTGTTGAAGGAATCTGTGTTTGAGTGTAAAGTCTTATTTAAAATCCCAGAGTTCAGAGGAACACAAACAAATTAAATAAATCCAACTTTGAATTCAAACTTCCATGTCAGATCGGAATTGATCTAATCTGGGGTTTCTATATTTTAGAAATCCACTCTATATGTATTTAGCATTTTTTAACAGTATTTATGAAGTTGGTATTTGAAATTTTCGATCAGAATCCACCTCAACTTTACCAACTCAAAGTCATTCCATGCTGAGAAAACGTCGATGCTGTTCCATATTCACTGGGACGGTTCAGATTTTATGAAAAGAGGTTCTGTTAAGCAACATTTTGCAGTCAGTGTCTTCCAATACCTTTACATCTTTACATCTTTACATCTTTACATCTTTGCATCTTTGCATCTTTGCATCTTTGCATGGCATCTGAATCGAGCTAATGACAGCTCACAGCAGGCTAGCAGACAACTTATTTCCTGTCATGTTAAAATAACTTCAACCTCATTTCTTCTTCTTCTACATTTATATTATATTATTATTATTATATTATCATGGAAGTTGTTGATTATTTAAAGTGAAAAATGTGGTAGGTTACACTCTGCAATATGCAAAGCAAAACTGAAAATGTTTTAAATTTGCAGTTAGAGTAAAAGTCTGCGTGTCTTGAGATGTTTTTTTTTTATGTCATGTTTATTTTATCTTCAATATATTTATGTTGTTGAATATTACAATGCCTGCACTTTGGAAGCTCCACTGATCAGAAACACTTAATATTAATATAGTAAGCATCCTAGAAGTTCAAATATGAAAAAAGCTTAATAATTCTTAAAGTTTTCATGTACCAATGTGAACATTAAAACAACCGTTTTAACATGTCAGAGGTATTTTTATCTGACAAGCTCTTTATGTGTACTGATTAATTTGGATATTTATGAAAGAGATTAGTTAACACTGGATTTTATTCCAGGACAACAGATTAAAAGGGGTTTCCTCACTAGAACCAGAAGGTCAGAGCGCACCAGCCCAGTCCTTCCACCACGGCTCCCTGGAGCTCAGAGAACAGACTTTAAGATGCTGCTGTTCGTTTATAAACCAAAGAACTGTTTAGCACCACAATACATTAAAGATCTGCTGCTGTTGTATCAACCTTCCAGACCACTCAGGTTCTGGTTCTGGCCTAGAAGAACCAGAACCAAACATGGAAAAGCAGCATTCAGTTTTTATGATCCTGTGATCTGGAACAAACTTCCAGAAAACTGCAAAACAGCTGAAACACTGAGATCCTTAAATCAAGGCTAAAACCCATCTACTTAGAGTTATAATAACTTTAGCATTGATCAGTATATTTGATGTATATTTGCTTGATGGTATTTGACAAATATGATGTTCATGCTAGTTTCCTAATTGGTGACTGTACGATGCGTTGTGGTGTAAAGCATTTTAAACTGTCTTGTTGCTAAAACAACAGATTATCAGACTTCATATGTAAAATGTGTTGAGAGCCATGCATGCTTTTCTTTTGACTTTGACATTTATGGGCTGCTTTGTTTTTGTTTATCACTTAGAAAACAAGTAGAATGCATAGAGATGTGTGGCTGTAATGTCAAGAAAACATAACAAACCTAACAATATTTAGTTGCTGTATTTAGGATCTGAACTGTTTAGGAAATGTATGATTGAATGATTTTTGTTTCATTTCAAGTTTTCTAACTTCAACTCTAAATGGAAAGTTTCTGTATCTGTGTAAGAATAATCAAATGTTACGACATTTGCTTATTTCAATCATGATAAGAATTGATCAACCTTCTTTAACCTTATGCTGCAGAAGTTCGAGATAAAATCAGTTATTCATCGTCTTGCATAAATGCAGTAAATACACAGAAAGCAAACCAAATGGATTTTGGATTCGCACTTGACTTCTTCCTGATCTGACATGAACGTCTTTATCTCGACTAAGTCACACACTTTAAAATCTTTATTACATCTTTTTTTTTTTCTAATTTCCTGATGCCTTCTGATAACATGAAGCAGGATGCTGATCATTTTTAACCCCTCACAAATAGTATCTATCCTCTGTAAGAATATTAATAGTTTGACATTTCTCTGATGTAATGTGACATTCGACTCCCTTGATGGCTGCCGCTTCCACTGCTCTGCTGAAACGTCTTCAGGCTTTAAAACGGACGTTTGTCTGGTGTCAGGAATATCACAGAAAACCATGAAATAAATACAAACTGATAGACGTGAGCTAAGAATAACTATTGTTGTTATCATTTTATTAACAAAGAAAATATTTTATAAAAAAAAATTACCTAATGGATTAAACCATGATCAAAAGATCACAGGTTTATTTTAAATACAATCACAATAAAAATATTAAGTTGGTGGGTTAATGTATTAATATTATTATTATTTTTCAAGATTTTTTATTCACCAATTAGTGTGTATACAATAAACATTACAAACTGACAAAAATCAAGTAGGGGTATAGATCTCCTAAATAATTAACCCGATAACAGAAGGAGAAAAATCAATAAAAATAAAATAACCAAAAATAACCAAGCAGACTACAAAAACACAAACAGACAAATGAGGAGGTTTACATTAAAAGGAATATTTTGAAAAACAAGAATGAGACACAGAACATAATGAATTGGTGTCACAACAAAAATTACATTTTTTATAGCACATAACTGATGTTATAAAATATAAATTTTTAGACATTTAACATTATATATATGAAATATTAAAAATTATAAAATAATTATTATAAAATAATTATAAAATAACTTTTTATTCCAAAATTAATTTTGGAATAACATTTTGATTGTTCCTTATTATTATTTTTTTTTTCATGAATCTGAATTTATCAGGTTAAATGAAATGTTTTACACGTGTTATGTTGCATTTTGATTGTGGTGAAACAAATAAGAATAATTAAATAATCTTAACTTTAATGTTATGTTGGTTTTTAAGGTTTAGTGCTTACCTGTTGTTTTTCCAGATACCCCTCAAAAAGATTTTTATTTTATGGTTCATAAGTTCATAATTAGCATCTCTTTCATATCATAAATGTCAATATCTTAATTTAATCACACAGGCAATGTTTCTTTAGACAAAAACAGACTGACTTTTTATGTATTCATGCTTCTTTTGAATACAAGACAAAAACTGCTTTTGCTTTATTTTCAATAATCCATAATTTGAGTATAAACCATGAATTAGTGCATAAAAATAATAATAAATCTATATTGTCTACTTTTACACAAATCACAAAAATTTTGTTAGCTGCAGAAAAAAAGCAATAATAATAAAAAAATTGTTAGTAGTTCAATAAATTACAGGTCTGTATCTTTCCATTAATATGATGTCTGTTTGTATTATTTTCATAAATGTTAATAAATTATCTGTGTCTGTGTTGAATTTATTACCTGGCTTTGTTAAATCTCTATAAGGTCTGTTGGGCCCGGATTTTTCACATTCTCACATCTCAAGTCATTTATCATCACAAAGTTATAGTTGACATTTAGAGTTTGTATTCATTATATGACGTTTGAGTTATGTTAAATTTGTCTGTGCATTTTTGTGAAAAAACAACAACTAAAAAAGTTTGTACGTTTTTCTTCCAAGCTGCATCTAAGAGTTTAAAGAAGGGCCGTCTGCTGCTCACAGGCATGTTGGCGGGCGTTTCCCTGTCAGTATAAAGTGGAGCAGATCATCATCAGACCTCAGTCGCTTTGCGCTGTGGCGACGATGTGGTTCCTGCTTCTGCTCCTCCACACCTTCGCTCACTTCGGGCCGGTGAACTCAGCAGGTGAGTTACGATTTTATTTTTACTTTTCATTTGTGACAGACGTTACACTTGATCCTGAATTTGCAAGAGAATATTTATTTTCATATCACACTGCAAAAACTCAAAATCTCACCAAGTACTTTTGTTCTGGTTTCTAGAGCAGATATCATGGTACACTTGAAATAAGACAAAACTGACTTACAAGTAATTTGCCAGCAAGATGCTGGAAAGTTTATTTTAAGTCAATAATTACTTAATGTTGATGAAAAAGTATTAGTTCCTTTCGTTTATTTCACTTCTAACATTGGAAAAATGTCTTGTTATAAGGGACCATAAACATCCTATTACATATCATACTTCTTATTTGGCTGTCTTTTTTTCCTTTGTCACTTTCAGTTGAGGATGTCATCAGATTAGAATATCATCTCTCACACTTATGAAAGTAAACGTGTTTATTAAATATAAATGTTTTAACCACATTATTAAACATCCGCAGATTTTGTTTGATCATTCTACAATTAACAACAAAAGTTCTAATGTTTGGACTTTACACGCAACATTATTTGTTGTTATTTATTTATTTTTTTTATTTTATAAAACTACATTTTTTAAAAAACAATATACAATATTATTATTACTTAATAATATGGCAGTATTAGGCAACAAGTCATTTTCTGTATTTGAACAGAAACTTATACAGATGTGAAATTCTTTATTTAGTAGTTGTCAACATTATGATCTAACTGTTAAATATTTGAGTTTTTTAAATTTATTTTTATTATTAAAACATATTCAGTCACAAGCAGAAATTTAGATTTGTTTAGATCCTGATGGGCCCATACCGATGGGCCTCATCATTAAATTGGGGGCATTTATTGATGCATTTGAACAAGTCAGTATTCAAATATATACATACATCAAATATGAATATTTGGTTAAATATTAGATCTTCTGTCAAGAAGCAAGCTCAAATATTCAGCCTGAATTGTAGAAGAAAAATATTATTGGCTACAAAAAGTTGATTCTAAGGGACATTTGAGAAAAAGTGTGATCGGGGTGCTGTGGTTACGCACAACTCACATATGGAGGCCTGAGTCCTCAATCCGGCCGTCGCCAGTTCGATTCCCGGCCTGATGACTTTTGCTGCATGTCTCCCACTCTCTCATTACCCACTTTCCTGTTTAACTACTTTCAAATACAGGCCACTAGAGCCAATAAAATCTTTGAAAAAATAAAAAAAAATAATATTCTTGTCTGAGGTCTGTATACATCTTGAAGCATGTATGTATAATTTCTGACTGTGCATATTACAGATAATACAAAATAAATTCAAACTTATGTACAGAGTCCCTTTTTATTTATTTATTACAATGGTTTCTTGAATAATAATTTCACCAAATTTTTTTTTAGAAAAGCTTCACATTAAGCCTAAACCTATCAAACTTATTTCCCATGATGACAGTATGTAAACATTTGACATGTTGTACTGTGAAAGTGAGAGTTTATTGCTTCAAAATGCTATTATTTTCTGCAAATAATTTAACTTAAAATAAACCATGAAATGTCTTGTAATGAAACCTAAAGCTTGCCGGCATATTGCCTGAGTTTTATTAACTTATTTTTTATTTCATTATTTTATAATTTTTTTGTGTGTCACTAATCAGTCAGGCTCTAACATTTCAGTGAACACACAAATAAATTATTATCTGAAACAATAATGTTCAAGGAAATAAGTCAAATTAAATTAGTGTAAGGATGCCTTTTGAGGTGTGGAAGTTTTATGGAGAGGATTTAAAAAAACAACACACAAATTAAACCTCAGATATTTATAATAAATGGGTTTTGTATATAAATGTCTCCACTCATGTATCCACCTTCTTTATGAATATTATTCAATATTCAAATAATTTTATTTTGCTTCAAAGAAAATATTTTGTTAGAAAGATAGATTATTACCTTTAGAACTTCAAACTACATATTTAGTAAGATAAAACTTAATATTTAGTTACCGTAGCTTCAAACTAAGTATTTAGTGAGTAATCTAACTTTTTAACTCCAATCTAAGTATTTATCTCAGGACTAACTATTTAGCTAATTAGCCAAGTCACTTGCCTATTAGAAGAAGTGAGCTGTCAAAATAAAAGCTGGATGCTCTGAACTTCTGCTGCATTGCTGAGGCTGAGTCACTTCAGCATCATGTTCACATGTTGGTAAATGTCTGTATTGCCATCTTTAGTTCTAAGCTGAAATATCGTACAAGTCGAGAGAAGAAACGATGATAAAAACGTGACACGAAGCGATTCGGTCTCACCAAAAACCAGCTTTTATTTTGGTAGTCCACTTCCAATAATTTGTGTATTACCTTAATATTTAGCTCTGAATTTAAAATTTTATTTGAAGCTAAATATTTAGATTGTTTACTAATACATTTTTGACTGAAATGCACATGCATGAGGAGAACATGTGAACCCTGTCAGAAAAACCCCTGGCTGTGTTTAAAAGTGCCTACTATTCTGACTTGACTTGCAGATGGATGAAAACTTCTGACTGGTGCAAAACAAAGATTGGTTTTGAACATGATGCTGATGTGTGATGCTGCCTCTCTCAGAAAAATGCTTTTCTGCTTCATAAATCTCTCATTTTTAAACCAGATGCAAAACAAGGGAAGATCATCCTACGGAACGAAAATGACGCTAACCCCTGTGAAGGACATGTGGAGGTTTATTACGACAACAAAATGGGCTATGTTGGAGATAAAAATTGGAACAATAAAACTGACGAAGTGGTGTGCAAAACCACTCACTGTGGACAACCAATGGGAAACTCAAACGTGTACAGGTCCTACAGCCACCCAGTCTGGCTGAATGAACTGGATTGCAAAGGGAACGAAGAAAGTCTGTGGGACTGTGACGGCTGGCCTGGTCCAAGCGTCAGCTTTTACCGAAAGCCCACGGTGAAGAAGGTCAAATGTTCATGTAAGTCTTTGATAATTCACATTACACGTATCCATGAACAACATAACCAATCAAAGTCCAATATTCTGTTTCAAAATGCTGAAAGTGTTTTTAACATTTTTTTTATAGATAATATCAGCTTCCACTTGGAACAACATAAGTGTGAAGGAGCGGTCAAGTACACAATTCAGTCTGACAAGAAGGAAACTGGTTACATCTGCAATGAGGGGTTTGGTAAGAGCCCACCTCAGATCCTCACAGTAAAACATGATTCTGTAAAAGAGCTCAAAGGAAAAATTGACTCATTCTGAGTGGGAGGGTGTCATACTGTATCCTCATTTATTTTTATTCTGATTCACATTATTGAGTGATGGCCTAAGTATTTTATTTTATTTTTTTTATTTTTTATTTTTCCAAAAGTGATTTTTTTCCCCCCGCCAACATCACTTTTGATAATTCTGAGTGGGCTATTTTTCTTAGATATTATTTGTAGAAGTCATATAAGTCATACTCTGAGTAAATAATTATCCCTCCTGAAAGAATTGGGCATGAAATGACCGACAAAGGCTCAAAAGGGAAGAACCAAACCCCAACGCTGCCCAAAACAAAATACACACTTTTATCTTTACAAATGTATAAATGTTTCTTTGATCAGAAGCAACAAGAACATCATGAAAAGTTCGAGTGAAATTACTTCAGTATGTATTTTCTTTTATAATTTATATCAAAGACAATGTTGTCATTTCAAACACATCTTAATCATTTTTATATTTGGAGAAAAAAAGTGAAACTATCAGTTTAACTACTGACATTTTCCTAACATTTTCCTGACATTTTTACAGTAGAGTTTTTGACAATGTAACAAAGCTTCTGAGGGATTTTGTGTTTTTAATATTTTCTTTGCATTCTTCTTGTGCTATTGCAGCCTTGTTCTTGAAATAATGCTTTATAATCACTCAGAAATGAATCACTTTTGAACTTTTCCTTCTTTCTATAATTATTTTCATGAATGCAGGAGCAGATGATGCCACACGTTTGTGCAAAAGCATTCCTGGCTGTGGGGAGACTGGAAAAATGGTGACATCTCAGTGGATGAGGACTGAAGGATTCATGAGATCGCAGCTGGGGGCATTCAAAAAAATAAATTGTTCAGGCATTCAGAACGTTAAACATCTGTGGCAGTGCATAGAATCACATCCCTCAAAATGCATTTTGCCTGCAGCGGTCAGTTGTACAGGTAACAAACACTGTGTGATCCCGACATCATCTGTGAAACTGTTGTGAGACTGAAGCAGATGTAAATCCTTTGATTGGTTTTCAGACCACAAAAGATTGCAGCTGAGAGGAAACACTGCCAACGTTTGCTCTGGGCAACTGGAAGAGGAGGAGAATGACAAGTGGAAAAAACCCAAAAATCAAACGATTCCTGACTTGTGTAAGAAACTACACTGCGGTGAAACCTCTCAACAGAATGCCGCAAACGACAATGTGCATTGCCCAGGTAATCCAGTTAGTATTTAGCAAAGTAGTTTTATTTGTGATTTTGTGATCAGTTCCCTTCCTCTTCATTTATGTATTTGTTGAAAATAATAAATTAGAAGAGCTGCATTTTGCACTTATTTCGTTTTTTCCTTTTTTAATTTATTTTTCTTTCTAAACATAGACAAAGTGAAAGTCCTTCTGACAGATGACAGTGACAGAGAAACCAAGTGTTATGGTTACGTCAAAATACAAAAGACTCAAAAGAATGATAAAAAAAGCCATGTTTGTGGTGATGACTGGACTGAGAAAGAATCTGAAATGGTCTGCAAAGAACTGAATTGTGGGAAGGTGAGTCTTCAGGGTTAACTTGCTGGCCTCTGTCATCATTTTGATTGATACAGTGAAGCCCAAACATATTGATAACCCTGATAGATTAAGGTTGACCGTGATATTAGGTTGTGTTCAGCACATTCCTTTCAACTGAAACCAACATTAATGCTTTAGAGCAACTCAGGAAGATTCCAAACTTAAACCTGATAGAGAATCTGATCAACACCAGGACCTTCAAATACTTGAGGTCTTATATTTCTCCTATATTTGGTAGATTTGTCTTTGTTATCCAGATGATTTGTCTGGATATCAGTGAAAACTAGAACTGAATACTGAGAAGGGTATTAATAATTTTGACAGGCCATTTTCTAAAAAGTACATGACATAAGTAGGTTAAATTATTTGTTTAATTGAGATTTTTAAGGCTTAATAAAAAGCCTAAAAAGTCTTATTGTCACTGAATATGACTTTTCTAAGCCATCTCTGTTCATTTAAGCATCAGCAGAGTCAACATATTCTTTGAAAGATTATTCTCTTCATTTCATGTTATTCTTTTGTGTTTTGAAACAATCAGCCTCTTTGTCTTTTCTGTTTATTAAAAGCACCTGAAAGCTGCCATTACATTTCTTTCAGGTGATTAAGAAGGAGTTGAAAAACATAAACACAGAAAATGGGATAATGAACCATGTGAAGTGCACAGGCAGTGAGTCCTCCCTGTGGTACTGCAGAGCCGAACATCGCAGTCAAAAGTGCACATCTGCTCCCTATGTTGTCTGTCAAGGTGGGACTGCCGATCAGAAAGTTTTGAAGCAACTCAGTGACATCTCTAGCTGTCTAAAGATGGTTTCCAGTGCTTTAACCTTCTGTTTTCCACTTGGTTTCAGGTAGTCGGGAAGTCAGACTGCAGGATGGCCCTGGAAAGTGTGCTGGTAGATTGGAAGTTAAGGATGAAGGCCAGTGGAAAAGGGTCAGTAAGGAAAACTGGGATGGCAGTTATACAAAACACGCCTGCAAGCAGTTGGACTGTGGGGATGATGGAAAAGACAAATCTGATTCTGATGAATTCAGCCAGGGCACTGGTGAAATGCTGACCTTCAGGTGTCAACAGAGTGACAAAAACCTGGCTGACTGTACAGCCACTAACACCAACAATCAAAATAGGAATGAGAAAGCAGTGCAGCTAATTTGCAATGGTGAGTTGTTGTTTTTTTCCCCCCTTTTTTTGTTTGTTATTTTAACACTTTAACACTTTTACAACCAGAAACATTCCCAGATGTTTCTGGTAGTAACAATAGAATGTGAAATATTTACAGAAACGATGCAGAAAGCAAAAGACACAACTGTGCATGTGTGTGAAAATAACCAAGGGACCATTTGAACCCAGTTTAGTTTAACTTATGGGGGCCATTTCAAATTCTACTCTAGCACCACCGCTGATATTTTTAATTCTTGATCATTTTTTAACATTTACAATGACATAAATTATTTGATCAAGGAGTTGTAGTTACTTCATTCATCCAATTTACCAGAGAAAATAGTCCAATATCTCTTTTAAACTGTAGTATGTAACTTTTACAAAAATATGTTTTTTACATAATTGTAAAAATTATCAGTATGTCGTGACAGTATAATAGGACACAGATAATTCTCTGCCTTCTCCCAGTGCTAATTGCAGTAATACACCAGAAACCAAGAGGAGGGTCTTAGTGCTGTCAATCACTCTCGTACCCACCCCTCCCCTTTGATATCCAGGATAGAGTGGGATATCTTATGCAGGTTATCAACAAGTTCCTTCTAAAACAAACTCAACTGTGAAACTGAATCCAAAGTATTAGTTTAAGTGAGAAAAATATTTTGATTACTGTTATTATTACAATATTTGTGCGACAAAGGTTGAACTTTTGGTAACACTTTATTTGAAGGGGGGTGAATAAGACTGTCATGACACTGTCATAAACATGACATAACACCTGTCATGAACATGAATAAGCCTTCATGAATATTTATGACTGTTGTCATAAAGCGTCATTCGGTAAATTATGACACTTTTAATACAAAGTTGACATTATTCAAAATGTCTTTGTTATGACAACTTGACATTAACCAAGAAATCATTACTGTTTAAACTTTACCTTTAATAACATAAAGTTACCTAATTTTTAAAGTGCAATCAGTAATACTTTTATAACAAATTTATATCAGTAATGATTTCTTGGTTAATGTCAAGTTGTCATAACAAAGACATTTTGAATAATGTCAACTTTGTATTAAAAGTGTCATAATTTACCGAATGATGCTTTATGACAATAGTCATAAATATTCATGAAGGCTTATTCATGTTCATGACAGGTGTTATGTCATGTGTCATGTTAGTCTTATTCAACCTCCTTCAAATAAAGTGTTACTGAACTTTTTAACACCTTCATTAAATGCACTGTTACCCAGATATAATGTACAGGTGTTTATTTACGACATATTAGGATTGCAATTAAATAAGCAGTATTATATTAAATTGAGCTTCATATCATGCCATAATGATGTTTCCTCATTAAAAACATAACTGGAGTATTACTTTTGATTCTTTCATGCATGTTATTCTTTCATGGCAACCATCCAGCTGTGCAAAACGTCTGGGTGGACCTAGCTCTGCCTTTGAGATGCAGCTCAGACGCCTCACAGACCAGTCCTCCCCTGCGACTCCCCCACTCAGCTCCTTCAGACTAGCCAACATCTATTAGCAAACGCCTGGTGGAACTGTGTCTGCTGAGCTCAGTGTCACTCTGGTTAAAATGTTGTTAAAGGATAAACAGAGGAGGGATGTTGTGACGACTTCCTCAAGGCGGAGTTTCAGAAAGAGCAGGAGATTTTAAAGTTGATAAATGAAACATTTTTATAATTTCTATGGAAAATACATAATAATGACCCTTTAAAAGAAACCATAATTTAATTGACATGATGAGAAACGTGTTTTCATTTGAGGAAGCTAATCAAATGATTAGTTTTAACTGAAGGCAATTTCAGTTAAATATTTGCAAGGTTTGATCTGAAAAAAGCTGCAGCTGCACCTCCTTCACGGCTCTTGTCTTTGTTTGCACAGAAAACAAGTTGCTATTTCTGGATGGACCCCAATCATGTTCTGGCGATGTGGCGATCGAGTACAAAGAAGAACTCTATTGGCTCTCAGGGTCAAACGAAAGATGGAATAAAGAGTTAGCCGACAAAGTGTGCCAGCAGATGCACTGTGGGAACGCAAAAAGACACAATCAGAGCTCTCCTGGAGTCAAAAATCGCATGTGGAACGAATCATTTAGCTGCTCATCTGATCAGAAGTCAATCTTTGACTGCAACAAAACACAAATTAACTCAAGTAATTCAACTATTGCTCATGTGGAATGTGAAGGTAATCCAAATGCTAAACATATCAGCATATAATGAATTAGTTTTTTGGTGGAACTTTTAGAAAAAAACTAACCTTTTATTCTTTGTTTTCCACACCACAATAGGAAATATTACAGTGACTTTGACGGACACATGCTGGGGAATGGTCAACATTTCTACAGGAAATGAGACCGGTTATGTAAGTGGAGCGCACTGGTCAGATACGCTGTCCAAGGAGCTGTGTAAAGAACTCGGCTGTGGGACTGAGATTCTAAAACCCATAAAAAAGCCTGGTACAAGCGATGGAATTAAGTTCAAAAGTCTGTTTAAAATGAAGAATAGCATCAATATGAGGCAGTATAGCATTGTTAAAATGGAGATGAATCCAGAATCCACAAAGAATCAAGATTCCAAGAAACCTGCCTATGTTGTTTGTAAAGGTATTGGCTTGTTTTTTGAAAAAAAAAAAAAAAAAAAAAAAAATGTTAAAACTGGTAGTATTTTCTTTGGTTTTCGCCAAATTTAAAAAAAAAATTACTGTTTTTGTTTCAGGCAGCATTAAGCCAAGATTTAATGATAAGGATAATCAGCGTCACAAATGTTCTGGAAACGTTGAGGTGTCTTACGAAGGCCAATGGTTACCAGTGAGCAAAAAGACTCTCGACAACAAGGAAACTCAAAACACCATCTGTACGGAGCTGCAATGTGGCAACGGTCTGAGCTCAAAGCCCTACTTTGGGCCTAAACCAACAGAAAATCATGTCATCATAATACAGGAATGTTCACAAAAGACAATAGCTGAATGTAAAGTTGAAACGGCCGAGTTGTCTGGAAGCAACAGCCAGACTTCAGACCTTGGAGGCCTCCACTGCTCCAGTTAGTGTGATTCTTATTTGTTTCGAAACATTTCTGCTTAAAGTATTTTAGCCATGCTCTCATATGATTCCTGCCGTTTGTCTTAGACTGGAAGACTTTGGCACTGGAGGACTTTGGCCCTTCACAGACGTCCTCTGAGAACATCTGTAAGGGAGACCTGGTTGTTTACTCCAACAAGGAATCTGAGCCCAAAAGAAATTTTGTCTCCAGTCAAGAGTTTTCAAAAGACGTGGGGGAGAAGCTTTGTGAAGCTATGAAGTGCGGGAACTACAAAAGATACAGAAACTCAACTGAACTCCTCAAGGCTGACAATTGGTATGAAGGAATTTTTAAGTGCAAAAATTCTACCAATATCTGGGATTGTGAAACACAGAAACAGCAACGAGATCAGAATGAAACAGCAAAACTCTTCATTGAATGCCATGGTAAGATTTATTTTGTGGTGGATTATTCTTTAATAATTACAGCCTCACTGACAGTGTTAGAAACGTAGCTGTGAAAATAAACCATGATGGAAACAGAGGCTACAGACAAATTCTACAGCATTTTTGTTTTTCAACAACTACATTTTATTTTTAGGAAAAATCTGCAGTCAAATTTGAATGTCTATTGAAGCTACAGTTCACCTTCAGTGTTGTGTAAACTTCAATTGTAATACTTCCTCTGCTTCTAATAAGAACTAAATGCCTAATGGTCATTTGGCCTACTTACAGATTTCTTCTATTTTTACTTCTTTGTCACCATTCAATATTTCTGATCAAGCAAATTTTTAAAATCAGACAAAGATAACCTAAGTTATTACAAAGGGTATTTTTCAAAGGATGATTTTATTTATTAAACTTGTAGAACTCGATGTTTAGTTGACACAGTTGATGTTGTCTGCTCTCTCTTCATTCAGAACAAATATCAGTTTGACTTTTTCTGCTTTTGTTTACAGGTGAACCAACTGTTAAGCTTTCAGCAAATGGAGAGCTGTCAATAGATGATGCTTCAGTCTGCAACAGTCACTGGAAAGAGGAATATTCACACATGGTTTGCCAACAGCTGGGAAGAGGCAATGCCATTCCTAATCTGAGCAAAAACCAACGTAAAACTCTTACAGTTTCCTATCATGTCCACTGTGAGAACCACAATTACCTCATTGGTCAGTGCCAACGAACCAAAGGGAGGTGCAACGAAGGGCCCGTATTTATCTACTGCAGCCGTAAGTGTTCATCCACCATATTCATTCATCCATCCATTTTCTTTACACCCTTGTCCCTTGGTGGGGTCGGGAGGGTTGCTGGTGCCTATCTCCAGCTAACTTTCCAGGCGGGAGGTGGGGTCACCCTGGACAGGTTGCCAGTCTGTCACAGTGCAACACAGAGACACACAGGACAAACAACCATGCACACACACTCACATCTAGGAGTACCTGGAGAAAACCCACACATGCACAGGGAGAACATGCAAACTCCATGCAGAAAGACCCAGGCTGGGAATCGAACCCAGAACCTTCTTGCTACGGGGCAACAGCAACAGCTCTACCAACTGCGCCACTGTGCAGCCCCCTATTTATTTATTTACTTATTTATTTACTTTTCTTGTCTGAGAATTTACTTCTATACTAAATGACGTGAAATACTTGTTTTGTGTTCTTAGTCCACTGGAAAAGTCCCTTTTAAATGACCTGGAGCAAGATCTGAAAGAATATTTATTCATCATTATGATATTTATGTACTAACAAATTCAAATCAGATTATCTGGTGGAAAGGAACTGATTATTTTGCCACATTCTACAGAAGGGCATGTCATATGTTTAAAAAAAAAGAAAACTTTTTTGTCAGACAGAACTCATGACTACATTTTCTGTCATGTTTAAGTTTCCAACAAATGTGTTTTTAATTTGACTTTATATCTTTTTGAATTGCAGGTGACGTGGAGTTTAACACAACAGACAGTTGTGGTGGTGTGCTACGTATCAAATATCAGAAAACCCCAGACAAATATGTGGAAGTGTGCCCAGCCAACTTTACAAGAGAGTTATCAGATAAATTGTGCAACAAATTAAATTGTGGAATTTTTGATTCAAACAAGAAAAAAGACATTCCACAGGTAAATCTTCAATCCTGTAAATATTTGGACAGGTATTTGAGTCTTACTCATTTCACGTAAAATAGTGTTAACTGAAGTTTTATTTTTTACAAGACCAAAGTGGAAAAAAGTTTCGACTGTGGCAGTTCCTACAAAGACCCGCACTACTGTGTCTTAAAGGAGACCTGTCAAAATCCTACTTCTTTTTTCTGTAAAGGTAACTACAGCAGAGGACAAATATTCACTGGTCACTTTTAGCGTTTCATTGCAATATTCACATTTTCTCTCAGTTGTGATGCAAAGATGGAGGAAAGGAAATAACATCTAATGGCCTTCCTTCTGATTCCTGTTCTGATCTCAGGTTACCAGGAGCCACCAACACAACCTCCCCCAACAGAACCAACAGATCCAGTTCCTATTATTGTTGGAGTGCTAATTGTTCTTATCCTGGTGTCATTGATTGTGGTATTTGTGCGATACCGCATTAAGAGGAAGAACAGGAAATCCATGATGCCATGTAAGTACTCTGAAACCATTTCCACTAAATGCTCAGTAGATGTTTTTATCCATTAAAACAACAACTGTGGTTCTCTGTCTGAGCCCAAGTCAGAGTTTGAGCCAATGGAGGACAAAGGTGTGCTGCAGTGTGTTTCCTCTAGGGGGCAGTCTGTCTTCATGCTTCCTGAAATCGGACCTTGGCGTAATGTCCAAGAAAACACAATGAAGTGTTCTCATTGTTGAGCGGAACGTCAGTAAAGGGTTCTGTGGGTTACATTCACCATGAACCAACTCTACACTGATAGAAACAGAGGCAAGAATCTGATATTAGAAACAAAACTGCTTATTAAAAGAGTCTGTCTGAACATTTTTCTTATGAGTTCCCCTTCTATATGTATATAGGCAAATGCAAAGTTAACATTGCACATACAATTCAAATTAAAACCTGAAGAGAAAAAAAGTCTAATTTATTTCAAAAGTGAGTAACAACAGACACTGGACTGGTCAAAAACAGCTGAGATGGCTTTTATTTACAAAATCAAATATTTACTGGATGAAGTGAAAATGATTTAGCTTTCCTGTGAATTAGTACCAGGGTCATGCTAAGAACAAGTCATAACTATGAGAGTAATTTTCATGAGAATAAAGAAAATAATAAAGTCGTACAGGAATAAAGTTTATTCCCAAAATATTATGGCTTTATTCTTGTATTATTAAGATTTTATTCTCCTACAACTGTATTCTTGTGGTATTATGACTTTATCATTATAATACCATGATTTTATTCTCAAAATATTATGACTTCTTGTATTATTTCGATTTTAATCTTATATATTATTATCATAATATATGACTTTATTCTCTTCATTTCATTACTGTTTTCGTAATTTTATAACTTATCTTTTCACTTTTTCTCACTCTGTCATAATTGGCCTATATTTAGATGCATAAATAATATTTTTGATAACTGCTATGCCTCTGTGTTGTGTGCTGTCAAACTGCTTTCTCAGCTATTCCAGTTCCCAGTGATTTGACTAGACTCCACAGTCCCTCTGCATTTCTTGGCTTTGCCTCCAACAGTTTGATGCCACCTGTCTGGTTTTCTGTCAGATGAAGGTTCAGGGCTTGTTGTGCTGAAACCAAGACACTGCTCGCTTACGGCTGTGTTTGGAGTCATTAACTGTGTTTCCATCAACACTTTTTTTAATGCACATTTTGAAGTATTTCATTAGAAAATGATGAAATACTTCTCAGAATTCCTAGATATGGAAAATTAATTAACCTGTTTTTTAGAAACAAGAGACTGAGATTATTTCTCAATCTCTTATTTCTCTGAGATTGAGAAATAACTTTCTCAGTCTTGTAAAAATGTTTGCGGTGGTTTTTGGCTTTTCTGAAAAAGTGCTAAGATGCTAAAGTAAAGATGGAAACATATTTGCCAAATAAGTTCTGATGTAGTGAACGCTACCCACCTACAGGTGGGTCTGTGTCACGAGACTCAGAAACATTTCGTGGCCTAAACCTCCAGCTCCAGTTTTGAGTGATTCATTCTAGTTTGTGACGTTTATATCTCATTTCTTACAGCGACAAAACAACTACATGCAAACTGACAAAATTACCCATTAGTTGATTCGCTCCAAATCAGGGATGGGAATGCACCTAACTCATGTTTTTCTTTTTTTGCGACATTTTAAAGGTTCACTCAAGAATTCACCTAAGAATTGGATGGAAATGTAGCTACTGCTATATTTCCTCTTCAGAATGAGGCAACATGCTTTTATTAAAAGCATGTTGCCTCAGTGCTTGTTAGATCCAAAAACAAGAATTTTGCTTTCATCTTTTCAAAAATGATGCCTAACGTCTGTTTGGGTCAGTTATTGTGTTTCTCAAAAACAATGTTTGTGCCTTTCTTTTAAAGTTCAAAGAAGTCTTTTAGTTTTACCAACATTCTATTTGTATTGTTTTTTTCTTTGGTGGTGAGAGTCATAGGTCACATTTAGTCATTTTTCAACAGTGGAACTTTGTGAAAGCAGGTTGCTGACGTTGAACTGCGATTACTTTGAACTCAGTGGTCAATTTGGACGTTTGAGTCTTCTGACAGGTGTTTCAATTTATGTTTTTGTTTTTAGTGTTTTAAAATCTATCAGTAAATTTCTGACCTGTTTCTAAAGCAGCAGATATGGAAGAAGCAGACTGGGATAGTGGAGAGTATGAAGACGTCGACAAATCAGATGAAATGGGAAGCTTCAATCGTGGCAGTAAGTACAACTAAGCAGTTCATTTCAATAGATTTAAATTTATTTATCTTTTAATTTTTGAAACAAAGATGAATGGCTTATGAACAGCCATTAATATTCAATCAGCAGACATTTTGCTTCGTCTGAGCTCTGAGTTTTTAATGTAGGATTCAGATCCGACTCAGACGTGGAGAAGGAGAGAGATGTGGAGAGCAACAAGTCCTACAACTATGACGACGTGGATGAGGTGACCGAGGCTCAGCCTCTCACACCTCAGGGCTCCGTGGTCCGAGCTGCTAAAGACCAAGACCTGCAAGACGGGGTTGATAAGCCAAGTGATGGAAAGTTTTCATCCGGTTTCAATCATCATTTCAATACGCTGAATTCACCTGGCTGACTGCTAGCTGTTTGTCTTTGAACAGACGGTGTGACCTACGAAGTGGAAGACTCACAGGAAAACTACGACGACATCGATGCCAGCCCTGAGAACGCCAAAACCACGGCCGAAGTCCATGACGGGCCCAAGCCTGCACCCGATGACGATGAAGAGGGACCTAAAGACCAGTTCCAGAAAAATGAAGACTTTTTTCAGGACGGGTGAGCCTGAACTGGGTGAAAATTCAAATCAAACAGAATTCTGGTCAAAGACAAAATGGATGACCCCAAAAACCTGTCTTCAGTTTAACATGAAAACTAACAATAATGCAGAATGTTGAAAAGCTGAATGTATTTCTGGGAAGAATTATAGACAAACTGAAACTTTTGTATCTTCAAATTATGTATATCATACCAGAAGTTGCAAAACCGATTAGTTTAATACCTTACATTAGAGCTTTATTTACAATAAAGTATTAGAGCCAGGCTAAGATGTTTTTAAAGTCATATTATTACCAGAATAAAGTCATAATAGTAGGAAAATGAAGCAGTAATTTTATGAAAACTTATACACCAAAAATAATAACAAGTTAAAATGAAAAATGTTGCACGTCTTGTGACTAACTAACTAATTTGAAGAAGTTATGCTTTGGCATCGGTTTTACAAATAAGAAAATATTTCATCTTTTAACACATCACCAAACTAGCTGAGCTGGTCACTTGACTAGCTGACGGCATCATAACTCATTAAACATTCATCTCATAATGATTTTATTCTCATAACTTTGTGACTTTATTTTCATATTATTGTGACTTTATTCTGGTGATTTAAAAAAATAAAATGTCAGTCTGGCACATTAGACTCTCTCCTACTTATTAAGTGATTTACTTTTTAGCAATATGAAAATGTAAAACAAACAATAAAAATTAGATAAACAGACAATAATAATACAGTACATAATACACAATAACAGTATATGTTTTAATTTTATTGTGCATTTACATGAGTTACATCTATTACCCCACAACATATTTATCTTTTCTTAATATTAATACATTCTTATTGTGCGATTTTTACTCAACTGCATAAACTTACTGTAATAAATGCTACGATATTTCTAAACATTTCACTGAGAATATGCTACTGAAATATTAGATTCCTTATTATTTATTCTGATTTTGACCACATGTGTAGCAGTGGTGGAGAATTGTGTCACAGTGTTTTCTCTGCTTTATCATACTGGCTGTGAAGAGTGAGAGGTAGACGGAGAACTCGTTGGTGTTCATTGATAATCCTTCCCTGTTAGTTTGTTCCTGATCTGGAGGTTCGCTGCATTCAGAGAGATTAGACTGTAAAAAAGAAACAGCTAGCCAGTTTAATTAGTTCCTTCTCACTATACGGGAATGTGCTATATTTAACTAACTGCTAGGAGTGCTGGTTCCATATTAGTAAGAAAGTTAGTTAGTTAGTTAGTTAGTTAGTTAGTTAGTTAGTTAGTTAGTTAGTTAGTTAGTTAGTTAGTTACAGTTATATCTTGTACTTTAGTGAAGTTATTGGAGCAGGTCATATTTTGTTTGTTTTCAACTGTAAATACAATGTATGTAAAAAACCAGCATATATATAAAATTACTTTTGTCATTTTTTTTCTATTTTAAAGATTATCTAGATTTTTCCAAGTTGTGTTTTAGACAAGCTTTTAATTACAGCTGTAAAATTTTAAGATTGTTTAAAAAAAAACTCATTGCAAACTTTTATCTGTATTGTAGTCCTGCTATGTGTTTTTATGACTGCTTTAGGCTCACTCGTTGTATTATAGTCCTCGTATACAATACATCCACTTCATATATTTTGTCTTTGTAGTAAGCAAGCTGTTTGACCGATAAACTGAAATAAAAGTCATATTTAGCACGTCTCAGCTGTTCATATGGACAGTTTTGTGCTTACTCAGAGGTTTTCTGTGCTGTAATCTTTGGCACCAGGTGGAGCGCCTCAGATTCTGCAGCTTTCTCTGGAAGCAGCTTAGATGTTGAGTATCAAACTGTATGTTTAGTAGATCTTATATAGTTTGATACACAGCACAATAAGCTGTTTTATCCAACAGACCTCTAGTTTTTTTATTATTGTTTTACGGTAAGTATAACTCATACTACAGCTGTTGTCCATTTTTCATAAATCACAATAAGGTTTTGTTTTGTGTTGAACCTTAAAGGGGCAGTATTATGTAAAACCTACTTTTTTGAGCTGTACATCATGTTATAATGTTATGGTTGATTCTTTCATACGTATTTGGGAAATGGCAACTCTTCAGCTGAGCAAAGTGTCTGGTTGGACCGAGCCCCGCCTTCTGGACGCAGCTTCTCCTCAGAGCTGCAGTTTCCAAGCTTGTGAGTTTCCACCTCATACAGCCAGCAGTCCCCCAGTCAGCTCCTTCAGACTAGCCAGCAGCAATTAGCCAACCCCTTGGTGGAGTGGAACTATGCATTGAAGGTCATGTGTCAGAAAGAGCAAGTGTCTGTTTTTAAAGCAACAGAGGCCCAATTTCAAGGCATTAATTTACAAAGTCACATTTCTTTTTGGTCATATTTGTTTAACAACTAAAGTTAACACAGTTACTTGATTGTGCTATAAAATGGCACTTTGTGCCTGAAAAACATAATACTGCCCTTGTAACTTTTTCAACAACCATTCTCTCCCAGAGTTACACAAAGGCACTTGGAGTCTTCAAATGTTTCAAAGAGTAACACCATCCGCCAGGCGGTGACAGATCTGCAGGAGTCTGATATGTTTAGCGAGAACAGAGCCAAGAGCCTCTGAGATCACTGAGGCCCTGATGTATCCACAGGGACTCATTTGTATCCACCGGCCCTCAAGTGATGTGTCAACATCATGCCCAGCCTCTCCACCGGAGGCTTAGCTGGAGATCATGATTTAGCATTAACTCTGCTTTGTGCCTGAAGCCTAAATAGACACAGTGGACACATTCCTATTTTTTAACAGACACTATTTTTCATTTTCTCATAGCTTGCAATCAGAGTTTAATGTACAAACAAAGAAAGTGGCAAATGCAAGTCAAAAACCTCCTGCCTTATTCTTGTAGTTGAATAAGGCAGGAAACAGAGCCAGACCAAGTTATAAGCAACTGAAGCAGCTGCCAAGGATGTCCACCCCTGTATGAGGCCCAAAGAAAGAGACCTGACTACAATCTGACAGTCTGTGGATCCAAGAGACGCGCCTGACGGCAGTGGTGGGAAGTAACGAAGTACAAGTACTTTGTTACTGTACTTAAGTACAATTTTCGTGTATCTGTACTTTACTTAAGTAGATTTAATAATGGGTACTTTCTACTTTTACTCCACTACATTTTACAGTAAGTATCTGTACTTTCTACTTCACTACATTTCTACAAAACTGTCACGTTACTCGTTACATCCAAGTCGCATTGCTCTTTTTTTTCATTAAAATGTGAAGTTCAGGGACTTAAGGTGGCGCCGTAAAATCCAAGCAATAACGTGACTTACATGTCTGTTGTCACCCATCGCCTCCCCCTTTACTCGCACACGGAGCTCCAGACATGTGCAGTGGTTTCCTCTGAGCGGGAGAAGATGTCTGTCTAATCGTCAGTAACATAATAGCGCTGCAAAAATAATAAGATATGGCGGCATGTAAAATAAGCAGCGCTTCGCTTTCACAGACGGTGGGGACTTAGTCCAACTTTTAGCATTACTGGGAAGGAAAGCTTAAAGAAAGGTAAGATCTGTGGACGTGATGCTAGCAAAGCTAGCTGTACAGAGACACATGTTGCATCTGGATGAAAAAAAGTTGTCACTAATGCCCTGAATTATTGTGTGGAGGTGTTGACTGAGGTGTCGTTTATATGGGACAACGCTGTGACCAAAGTGCAATATAGTGATATGACATTCAGAAACGATCCGGTTCTTCTGGACGGATCTTTACTGATTACATTTATTTCAGCTCTAAGTATTTAATATCTAGGTGTTTTATGGGAATGTGGATCTTTCAGATCAATTTGAGAAGCAATTTTGATAGGTAAAACTTAATTTTTTTGTGTCACGTAGCGCGGGGTGCTGGTCTTGACTTGCTCTTGGGTAGGTGGTCTTGACTACCACACTGCTACTGGCTCCTTGGTTCACATAATGAAATTGTATTAGGGATTAGGTAATGCATTCAGCAAGTACTTTTACTTTTAATACTTAAGTATTTATAAAAGCCAGTACTTTTTTACTTTTACTTTTACTTAAGTACAAATATTAATGTGGTAGTTTTACTTTTACTTAAGTACATTTTTTGAGTACTTTCTCCACCACTGGCTGACGGTGAGGACATCAGAGACTTGGAGCTCATCACCAAAAATAAATAAGACACCTGCTGTCAATTATACTTTTGTACAAAGTATAAAGTTGAACAAATGATACACAAATAGCAAGGTGCACCACCTGAGGAAAACATGGCANGTGTTTTATGGGAATGTGGATCTTTCAGATCAATTTGAGAAGCAATTTTGATAGGTAAAACTTAATTTTTTTGTGTCACGTAGCGCGGGGTGCTGGTCTTGACTTGCTCTTGGGTAGGTGGTCTTGACTACCACACTGCTACTGGCTCCTTGGTTCACATAATGAAATTGTATTAGGGATTAGGTAATGCATTCAGCAAGTACTTTTACTTTTAATACTTAAGTATTTATAAAAGCCAGTACTTTTTTACTTTTACTTTTACTTAAGTACAAATATTAATGTGGTAGTTTTACTTTTACTTAAGTACATTTTTTGAGTACTTTCTCCACCACTGGCTGACGGTGAGGACATCAGAGACTTGGAGCTCATCACCAAAAATAAATAATCAAAAGCAGGAAGACACCTGCTGTCAATTATACTTTTGTACAAAGTATAAAGTTGTACAAATGATACACAAATAGCAAGGTGCACCACCTGAGGAAAACATGGCATTTTCAGGAAAAAAAAACAACAACAAAAAAAACAGAAAATATATATAAAAAACACATTTTCATGTTTTTCACTCAATAATATATTTTATCTATAGTTTTTATTTTCAGTTATAATCACATAAATTCTGATTGAATTTGGGGAAAGTTCTATTTCAGAAAACATTTATGCAACTTTTGAATTGTTAATGTAATATTTTATTAGCAGTTCAATCCATTTTATTTACAGATATTTTTCCCAAAATCGTCATTAAAAGAACAGTACAAAAAAGTTTATGATTGTTTCAGAACTTTACCCATGGTGAGCAGGTCCAGTTCTTGTCTTCATTTGCATAACTCTTTGGTCAGATGCCTAAAATATTCCTGGAAGTTACAAGTTAATATGGTATTTTTTCTTGGCAAAATAGCAAGTTTGTATTTTGCTTGGTAAATATGAAAGAGAGCCAGAAGGCAGCCTACGGCACATTTTAAATATATATTAGTACAAATCTAACAGGCAAGGCAAACACAAGCCAAAGCCAAATGTATTTACAACCAAACATTCACTATGCTTAAAATACATGCACTTAAACCCCTTCTGTAATCTCTACACATATGCATTAAACTGCATGGTGCTTATCTAGTATAAACATCAGAGCTACAAGTGAGGACTTGAACTGATCTTCGTTTGGTGGGGTGATGGAGGGGCATCATGTGACGATGAGGCGCTGCGGTTATGATTTGTTTCCAGGAAATGTTACATATCTGCCACATCTGGAGGTTATCGTGATAAGCAGGAAAGCTCAAACTATAACACATCTGAAAAAAATGTAAAATACTTGAAAAATGTAAAATGGTGTGTAATCGCTAGAGGTAATTTTCCAGGTGAGGTAATAAGAGGGTATAAAAGTATATACTGCCTTCTTACAGATTTTGTTACGTTCTTTTAATCCATGCTTGGTGTGTGAAGGCCAGCCCAGATCATTTGTGAGTCAACTGTCCAGAGTAGCTTCACAGGTGGATTCACATTGACTGTGTAAGTGTGTGCATGGCAGGCCTGTATGCCAGAGGTCAGAGGTCAGCTGAAATGACTCCAGAACAGTAATGTCTTATAAAAGCATTTAAAGGTTCAGGCTCCTGGCCAAATTAGCTTCTACATACTCAGCTCTCATAATGACCTGTGGTGAAAACTGATGCAGGAGATCCATCAGTGGAGCGTCAGCTGCAACAGGGATCAGAGATGGAGGTGAAGGGGCCATTTACAGTCTGGCTCCTGGGGTAATGAAACCAAAAAAAAGTTACATAACATGTTATGTGACCATGTGTCACAATATGACCAGCATTTGAGGGGCCCATTTCAGCAATAGCCAGAGTTTTGTTGTTTTTTTTTGGCAGATGCAGCTTTCATAAGCTGATCTGAGGATCAGTGTCTAATATTCATGCATATTTTTTCATGTTTACACAGAGTACATAACTGTGACAGGATATGTAGTTACATATACAAAACCATGGTTTAAATTAACAGTAGTTAATTTAAAAACAATTAATAACCCTTAGATTCTGAAGTTATGGTAAATCAAATAAGATTTATTTATGATTGGGAATGACACAAATTAAAATATAATCTTCATCCTGATAACAGATTTCAGTCTGGACTCTGACTGGCTCGCTCCAAAATGTTAATATTTTAACTCCGAAGAAACATTTAAGTCAAATTAAAATATTATTTTTTCATTGTTTTTCTTTCAGTAATTGTCATTTCTATTTTTTTTTCTAATCTGCCTAAATAGAAAATTTAATAGCAGTATGAAAAATATAAAAAACCAAAACATTATTATTACTATTAAGAAAAAATAAAAATAAAATACATGTCAGAGAATCTTCTGTCAATTCTGTCACCATGTGTGACCACCACTGTTTCCATTGCAGTTTTGCTAAATACTGTACATCTGTTTCAGTATGGCTGATAAACCATGTCATACTAGCACAAAAATTTTACCAAGAAATTTGAGTTTTTTTCTAAATTGGCGTGTTTCCATTCAACAAATTTATTTTCATAATTTCAAGTCATGCAACTTTATGGTCAATGAAAATACAGCTGGTGACAATGATGAAATTACAGGAGGCAGAACTAGAGATTGGAGAGCTCAAGAGAGGACATGTGAGGAGAACAGCACTAACTGGTAGTGTAAAAGATCTGAAAAAATAACAAGCTTTGAGACTCTTTTAATAAATAAAATAATTTTTTGAAAACAGTGTTTTTACCTTTAACTTTGATTAATAATAATATTACCTTTCACAGGTTGTAGAAATATTATTTAACTCAAGTCTATCAGATGAAAATATTCTCTCAAATAGTTACTTACATTTGATGATGAGAGTAATGGGTTCTGCCTCATCAGAACTGAACCTCTGTGTAGTCATGGTAACCTCATACACACAGCTGTAGTTGCCCTGATGTTCAAACTCAGCAGCTGGGAAGTTAAAGGAGGCTGAGTTGTTGACTGCTGGCCTGGTTTCTGTGATGTTGGACCCAGAGAAGATGAGAGAGAAATCTCCCTGAGGATATGTGGGGTTAATGGAGCAAGTGAAGGAGAAGCCGTAACCCTTGGTAACCTCTGCTCCTCCTGGACCCCAGACCAACCCTGCATGTGGGGATGTCAGGGAAATGTTGGGACTCTCCAGACTCACTGTGAAAAAAAAGTCCTGACTGTTCAGAGTTTGAGAGATGCAAATCATAGGATTCATTGACTTCAGATGTTTTTTCTCAAAAAGAGTATACATTTTAAACAATTCATTAACCTGCTTACTTTTCAGTATTTACAGATCTAATGTTGTCTTACCAGTTAGACGGACAGAGTCACTAAAGACGGAGGCGAATGTTTGGTTGGAAATCCTTTTCTCATACCAACACTGGAATTCTCCATCATGATCAAGAGTCACTTTAGGGATGTTGAAGGTAGTAGAGTAAGAACCTGATGACTGATTCATTCTGAATGAGCCTGGAGTCTTTTGGAGAGTAAATGTTTCACCGAAAAGTTCAGTTGCACAGGAACAAGTGATGCTGACTTCCTGTCCCCAGGTGACCAAAGCAGCAGGACTTACAGAGACGCTGGGCTTTGGAATGCTGACTGAAATATACAGAGTGGTGGACAAAAAAATATTTTGTAAAATATTTCTGATGTGAAAAATCATTCCTTTTGAAAATGATTTTTGCATAAATGAAGTCATACTGAGAGACTAGGTTATCAGTCTATTGTAGTCTAGTTATGACTACATTGACAGTCTAGACATGCCATGAGTTTAGACTAGAAGGCAGAGAGGTGATAAGTGTTAACAATGAAAAACATCTTAAACACAGAAGAGAAATGAAGTTTGCTGTGTTCTCCAAAGTATTTTTACTCACAATGGCACCTGAGTTTTCTCTGGAATCTGATATATTTCCATATTGTTGATTTGGAAATAAATGAGAAATAAATAGTAAAGGCTGTTATCTGGTCCACAGACTTTATAGGCACTTCCATGAATTTATTGCCATATAAGGTTTTAGATTTTTTTTAATCAAAGTCCTGAGAGTTTTCCCCAGACTTTGCAATCTTCAGCATATTTTTCTTGTAAGACACACAGTTACTCAAAGTTTTTCTCACCTGAACAGACCACACCAGCGTCCTCATTGTGTTTACAGTTGTGGGTACCGAACCCTGGATGCTGACAGTAGGTTAGAGAGCTTTCATTTCCTGCACAGCTCACGTCATCAAGCCAGATTTGACCAGTTCCTTCACCAGAAGCAGCTGATGAAGTGGCTTTAACTGCTTCCCCACAGGATAACTGTCTGCAGACCACCTGGGCATCAGATAGACCCCAGCTGTCATCACACACTGTCCCCCATTGGCCGTTGTTATAGACTTCAACTCTTCCAGAGCAGAACGTTAATCCAATCAGTCTGATCACAGAACCTGGAAATAGAACCCAGACAAGCTTTAGATTTCTGCTTTTAAAAATATTTACTGTTTGTAAAAAAAATAAGCAAAACAAAACCCTTTTTATTAGTGTTAACTTTTTATTATAGCCTTCTTAATTTAGGGATCTGTGACCTTTACTCACATGACTCTTTAGGCCCTGGACTGTGTGACCTAACCCAAACATTCTAAAGAATTGAGCAGTGCTTTAAGCTGAAGAGTTCACAACAGTTTTTATTTTTATTTTTATTAATTCTATCTTGTGTAACATTTTGATGATTTTCTTTAAAACCTTCACTAAAAATGTATGGTTTTTAAATCGTAAATTTAAAAATCATGACTTTATTTTTAAAATTATGATTTAAAAATGTCATAAAAATATATCATCTTCTTGCATCTCAATGGGAGAGCAATCACTTTTTCACACAAGGTTTGGAATTTTTTTCTCTTATATCCTGATTTGAAAACTGCATTTTCTGTTCACTTGTGTTGTCTTTCACTAATATTTAATAAACCTGTATGTAAGGAGAACATAAACATACACACCTTAGTGTGATAAACAGGCAAAAAAAAAGAAGGTTTTTTGCATGCATAAACTTGCATGGGGGCAAACACTTGTTCCACACCACAATAGGACAGGAAAATGATGTCATCCAAGGAACAGACCCACCAATGTACTCCTGCTGACACGTAAATGTAATTTTGACTAAGAATTCATCACCTTTTCTGCCCAGAACATGTATGATCTGCTATGATTTCTCTAATAAATTGCCTGGAGACCAATCACTTGACATCCTAATTAAGAAAATGTGCAATTTGGTGTCAAAATCTACAAATTATTCTAAAATCTACAACTAAAACAAGGTTGAAATTTAGTCAAACCAACAATAAAACTAAATTCTGAGAACAATCAGGCTATTGCTGCTACAGGTTCATTCATTCATTCATTCATTCATTCACTCACTCAGCTAACCCACTGTTGAACATATTATGGGATGTAGCACAAAACATCTAACAAAGAACTCAAGATAGAAAGTCATCTAACCAGAGCCAGTCTCAACAGCAAGAAAGAATACATCAAATCAATTTTCAATTTTATTTCCACTTCCATCCAGAGATGCTCAGAGAAATCAGTCAATAAAGAGACATTGATGAATCGACACCAGTTTCCCAGGTCGAGTATAAATACTTCAGCTTAGGTACTTGCTGATTCTAAGTACAGCTACTGAGTAGCAAACAGGTTGGTACTGAGGCACCACACAACTTTTTTTAAAACAAATGTATTTTATTTAGTCACTAAAGCCTACTTGGCTCAGTAACAAATGCAAGTTGTAATAAAGAGAAAGAGCGACCGTTAACAGGTGTGCTCTGTGAAGCTAGCTGATTGCGGACTGCTCGATCTGGCTAGTTCACCGGGTGAAAAAGGGTGGGACATCTGGATGGAGGTCGTTAGAAACCAGGCTAGTCTTTTTCGCGCCCAGCTTAAACAGAATGTCCTCTATCTGGAGTAATACTCAGGAGTTAGAGGCTTCTCGGACCCGTTAGACTAGCGGTTCTCAACGTGGGCAGTACCGCCCCCCAGGGGGCGTTCAGAGGACGGCAGGGGGCGCTGGCGGACATTTTTACAAAATGGGGGCGCTGGGATGCCTTTGGGGGGCGTTTGGTCGAAGGTAAACTTTACACCTTATATGCACAACAATACCAGTTTAGACTTTGAGCAACTTGGTAAAACTGTATTGTGTAACATTAAACCATGCTTTGCTGCAACGGTATCGATGGCAGCTCTTCTTCGTGTGAGAGGAGGGTGAGTGGAGAGCGGAAGAAGAGCGAGAGAGCGAGTGATTGTATTTCTATATCTTTGGCTTTTTTCTTACTGTTTTTTCACTGGGTGTTTATGTTAACTGTTTAGTTGTATTTTTGTGTTAGTTTTGTCACGTTTTAGGGGTTTTTTGGTTGGGTTCGGGTGTGGCCGTCAGGCGTGCCTGGCTGGCCGGCGTCTGACGACGCCATGGTGTCTGATGGTGGGGCTTTCTCCGCACTGACACGGAAGAACGGTGTCAAGGTGGGCGCTGGTTCTCCGTGCAGCGTGGAGGAAGTTTGTTTGGCGGTGGGAGAGGTGGAGGCGGCGGCGGAGGAGCCCGCTGTAGAGGAGCAGGCGGAAGGTACTGTTGAGGTGTCAGGAGTGGAAAGTGTGAAAATGAGTGTAGGTGTAGGAAAGGATGAGAGCACAGTGTTGTGTGGTGATGGGGTGAATGGCGGTGGTGATGGGATTAATGGTGGAAGTGATGGGGTGAATGATGGTGAGGGTGAAAGTGAAGTGAGGGAGAGAGATAGTGTGCAGGGAGAGCAGCAGGTGAAGGTGAGCGGCGATGAGGAGCATTTAGGGTGTGGGGATCAGGGAGGGAAAAGAGAGGTGCAGGTGGAGGAACAGAATGGTGCAGAGTTGTTTTTTGGAACTGGAGTGGCAGGAGAGACGGGTGAAACGGAGGAGGCGATGGAACTGGAGGCTTCAGCCCCGTTAAAGAGGCGAAGTAAAAGGAGGAATGTGGTGATGGCTGTACAGGCCAGCAAGCAAGCCTGCAAGCTGGCTGCAGAGAGAAAAGAGGTGTCGGACAGCAGCGACAATGAGAGCTGGTTCTCTGACAACAGTGAAATATCTGTCATACAAATGAGTTGCAAAGCACCTAGATACCCTGTAGAGTCTTTTAGAACTTTTTTAAAAGAAACTAAAGGATTCAGAGGAATAAAGATTGAAAGTTTTTTTCCTGACTTAAAATTATTTTATTTCTCAGCAAGGTATCACATCAGGAACAAAGAGTTATCAGGTTTTGCAGACACAGAAATCTTTAGATTAAAGAAAATATTGACTAAAGTTAGAAAACAACTTTGATTTTAAATGATGCACAGTAGTATTTTATTACTTTTTATAGTCTTTTGGTATTTTGTTTTTAGCTTCTTACCCAACATGGATTCTTTTAAAATAGCATAATTGAATCTTAATGGGGCGAGGGAGGCTGAAAAACGTGCTTTGATTTATCAAATGCTGAACCAAAAGAAAATCGACATAATTTACTTGCAGGAAACGCATAGCGATCATTTAATAGAGACTGACTGGGTCAGAGAGTGGAGGGGGGAGGTCATTTTAAGTCACGGCACCTCCCAGAGTGCAGGGGTGGGCTTCCTCTTTTCTAGAACGTTCACCCCAAACTCTATAGAAATTGACCATGTTATTCAGGGGAGGTGTCTTTTAGTCAAGACAAAGTTTGATTGTTTTACTATAGTTTTTATTAATATTTATGCTCCTATCACCAATGCAGAGAAAAAGCGTTTTTATGAGAAAATTAGGGAACGGTTGGGTGATTGTGGGTCTGAGGACTATGTTTTTATAGGTGGGGATTTTAATTGCACTGAAAACGAGTTTTTAGACCGTAATCATGCAGAGCCACATCCAGCAGCCCAACATGCTCTGCGGTAGCTGGTCTCGTCTCATGGCCTGGTGGATGTATGGAGAAGGATGCATGCAGGCTCCAGGCAGTACACATGGTCCCACATTAAAGAAAATAAAATCTCTTTAGCCCGTCTTGATCGTTTTTATTGTTTTAAACACAATTTTAATGTGTTTAAAACATGCCAGATTTTAC
>NW_006800217.1:533784-536250 GCF_000485575.1 Poecilia formosa
GTTCTCCCTCAAGGTCTTATGTGGAAAAGAGATGGTTTTAAATATCTTGGTGTGTTTTTAGGAGATAAAGCTATTGTAAATAAAAACTGGGTAAACGTCGAGCAAAAAATCAAAGACAAGTTATCTAAATGGAAGTGGCTCCACTCCCAAATGTCCTACAGGGGCAGAGTGTTGGTTTTAAACAACCTTGTTGCATCACAGCTGTGGCACAAACTCAATGTTTTAGACCCACCATCTAGTTTATTAGTTAAAATATAGTCAGAGATGGTCAACTTTTTTTGGAACGGTCTACATTGGGTGCCACAGTCTGTGTTGTTTTTATCAAGAGAGGAGGGGGGACAGGGCCTTGTCCACCTGGCCAGCAGAACAGCAACCTTTCGTTTACAATTTATTCAGAAGTACCTGACAGGATCTCCTGTGTGGAGGGATGTGGCCAGCTGTATCCTCAGACGTGTTAATTTTCTGGGGCTGGATGCTGCTCTGTTTTTAACTGATTTTAGTCTTTTACAGTTAAAGGGGTTGCCTCAGTTTTATCAGGGTGTTTTTAAATCCTGTGCTCTGTTTAAATTGGAAAGGGCAAAAACGCATGACTCTCTGCATTGGTTTTTAGAAGAGCCTTTGGTCTGTGGGTCCAGACTGGATGTGTGTCGCGGCGCCATACCAGGACTGTCGGAGGCGCTGTGCAGGTCCAAGATGACGACCATAAAACATCTGGTGGAGACAGCTGGACCGGATCTCTCCAACACCCAGGCTGTTGCTACTCTGCTGGGGGTCCGGTCCAGTAGACTTGTGCAGCGCTTCCTGGACCGTTTGAAGGAGAGGATGACAGCCAGGGAGAGACATCTCCTGCAGCTCCTCCACGAGAAAAAAGCTTCGCCAGACCCGACAGACCCGGTCCCTGATGTGACCCTGAACACCAGTTTTACAACGGACAGTGGTCCCCTGCTAGCCAGCAGCGACTCACAGATGAGCCTCCAGAGTACGGGTCCAAAAGTACTCTACAAAAACTGTGTCAAACTCGTAAATGAAAGAACTCTACGAAAAAGACCAGTGTGCGTGTGGGCAGACCGCCTGGGAGGACACACCCCTCAGTGGAGGACACTCTACAAACCGGCGATAAAAAAACGGACTGGCGACCTCCAATGGAGGATTTTACACGGCGCCATTGCTACCAACTCGTTTTTATCGGTTTTTAGTCCAGGGGTTTTAAATGAGTGTCCTTTCTGTGGTCTGTCTGAGAGTGTTTTTCATGTATTTATTGATTGTAAGAGACTGATGACATTTTTTATTTTATTGATGAGTGTTTTTAGCTGTTTTGGCGTTGTTTTTACCAGTTCTTTACTTATTTATGGACTGTGTTTTAACAAAGCCAACAAACCAAAAGTTCAGATTTTAAATTTTTTAATTGCTGAAGCCAAAATGGCGATTTATTTATCACGACGAGACAGACTCCAGGCTGGTCCTCATCTGGATGCCGTGGCTCTGTGGAAGTGCAACGTCAAAGCTAGGCTGAGGCTGGAGTTTTGCTTCCACAGAGCCACTGGGAATATGAGAGCTTTTATACAGCTATGGGGTTTTAACAATGTACTGTGCACCATTTCTAATCAGGGAGAACTAAATTTTAACAAGCTGCTAATGTAAATATTTATTGTTTTTATTTGGTTTTCATTGACCTGATTATTATGCAAGTTTATTGTTAAATCATTGTAAATAAATGTTTTGTTAAAAATCAAAAAAATCTTCTTCTTCTTTTTCTATTCAGTGTTTGTTAGCTTCTGTTAGCTTCTTGGCGCAGCTCCGTTCTGCTACTGGTAGCTAAAATCACGATACCCTGACTGTGTATCCCTCTGAAAAATGAACCCATTCAAATAAAGAAATAAAGAAATCCCTCCATGGTGACACCATGATAGAGAGCGTTTTATAGCGTTAACATCGGTGCTGTAAGGTCCGGTATGAAACGGGGTTGATAGAACAACACAGCACTTTTAAATTTCAATAATCAGAATGCATAAATTGTTTCCGTTGTTTAAAAGGTTTATGTCAGTCTGCCTTTCCCCCATCGACACGTTTCCCGACCGCCCTGCACCATAGGGGGCTTAAAAAAAAAAAAGACGCACACATTGCGCAAAACTCTGAAACAGGAGAAGCGGGACATAAAACGGAGCAACGAACTAGATGTGAATTATGGCATAAAAACAGAGAATCTGATGCTGAACAGTGAAAAATCAACACATGATGTGAAACATGACGATTAGACGGCGCAGCAGGTGATGAGTGAAGATTACTGATTGTCAGTAAACGATAAAATAAATCTAACAACAGGAAATGAACTAAAGTGGACACAGCAATAAACCAGGAGAGGATAATACTAATCAGAGGAAACTAAATGGATAAACTAAGAAACTAAAGTAAATACAGAGGAATAAACTGGTATGGCAAGACCTTTAGAGCAATAATTAATACAGA
>NW_006800217.1:538009-558573 GCF_000485575.1 Poecilia formosa
AAAACAAATGTATTTTATTTAGTCACTAAAGCCTACCTGGTTCAGTAACAAGTGCAAGTTGTAATAAAGAGAAAGCGCGACCGTTAACAGGTGTGCTCTGTGAAGCTAGCTGATTGAGGGCTGCTCGATCTGGCTAGTTCACAGGGTGAAAAAGGGTGGGACATCTGGATGGAGGTCGTTAGAAATCAGGCTAGTCTTTCTCGCGCCCAGCTTAAACAGAATGTCCTCTATCTGGAGTAATACTCAGGAGTTAGAGGCTTCTTGGACCCGTTAGACAGAGAGCTGGAGAGCAACATCTTCCTCCTCTCAGAAGGGGAAGTAGAGAGAGAGAGAAGCGGGGGCAGGGGGGAGGTTGCGCAACAACAACCTTTTTGCGCAAAAGAGGAGACACAATGGTGTCTCCTCTTTTTAAGCCTACATTACCTCTGACTGTTGGCTTGTTTAGTCTTCAAATGCTTTATCAAATTACTCATTAAAATATATTTTTTTTTTTTTTTTTGCCAGAGTTTGGATTTATGGCTCAAATTCAAGTCTGACCCGACCTCGGATTCTGTGGCACGGTTAATAAACATACCATAACCAAAGTCAAATGAGAATGAATGCACAATATAAAGTTGTGTTAATCTACTTAGTATGGTCTAAGTAGATTAACACAAGCACTTTGGATTGCCTTGTTGCTGAAAATGTGCTATATAAATAAAATTACCTTACCTAAATAGAGGAGTATAAGCAGCTTATCCGTTTGATGAAGGAAAGAAAGTGAGGTGCTGTTATTCATTAGATTGTAACAAGTGCAGCACACAGCACAACACATGCACACAGCTATGCTGTGATCCACTATTTAAAATCACACGTAAAAATCAGATGATTTGCACTTGGCTCACCCTGTGGTTATAACAAGTGACAAAATGGAGCTGGAAAATGCTAAACAAAAGCTAAAACTGGGAGAAAAGACATTGCTTGCTTTCTCAAATTATGGTCTAAAAATGAAAACTGCAAAAGCTTCATTAAAATATTATGTCGGGTTTACTTAGGCCTCAGACCCATAAGTGATGTTAATTATTCAGGGTGGATCAGGCTCGGACACATTGACTATGGGTTTGGGTTGGGCTGGATTTTTTAAGCCTGATCTAAACATTGAAGATGAAATTTTAAATGTGATTAGTAAAGCTTTTTGTTTTACCTGAACAGACCACACCAGCATCCTCACTGTGGCCACAGTCATGTGTCCCATAACCTCTGTGTCCACAGCTGGTTAGAGAGCTTTCATCTCCTGAGCACCGAACGTCATCAAGCAAGATTGGACCAACTCCTTGACCAAAGTGAGCTGAACCCGTTGCATTGAGTGCTGTACCACAGTCCAGCTGTCGACAAACCACATTAGCATCAGCTACGCCCCAGCTGTCATCACAGACCGTTCCCCAGGTATCGTTGTGGTAAACTTCAACCCTTCCAGAGCATCGAGTTGATCCAGGACCTGCCAACCTGACCAGACCTTTAACAAAATGTGACATTTTTATGTTAATGTTCTGTGAAGAATAAAAGCTGTTTGCGTTGACACTTCAAATCCAATCATTTCTGATCAGTGTACATGCCATATGCACTACACTTCATTTTGTGTAAACAAAGAAGAAAAAAAGAAAGTGCTCTGGCTGATATATATAAACATTTTCAAATTGAACATTTAAATATTTGTAAAGCTTTTTTCCTTTACCTGAACAGATCACACCAGCATCCTCACTGTGGCCACAGTTATGTGTCCCATAACCTCTGTGTCCACAGCTGGTTAGAGAGCTTTCATATCCTGAGCACCGAACGTCATCAAGCCAGATTTTTCCAACTCCTTGACCAAATCGAGCAGAACCCGGTGCACTGATAGCAAGACCACAGTCCAGCTGTCGACAAACCACATTAGCATCAGCTATGCCCCAGTCGTCATCACAGACCGTTCCCCAGGTATCGTTGTGGTAAACTTCAACCCTTCCAGAGCACTGAGTAGATCCACGCCCTGCCAACCTGATCTGACCTTCAAGAACAAGATTAAACATGTTTATGTTAATGTTCTGAAAACAATGAAAGACACCAGATGGGAAAAGAAATTTATAAACTGACCTGTAGTGAAAGAAGAAAAGGCTAAGACTAGGAAAACTGCAAGATAAAACTTTGAATTATCATTTTGTTAACAGAAGGCAGGTGATTTATGTAAAATATATAATTCATTTTTTAAATAAAGAAAATTAAATAAAGAGAGAGAGACTATAGAAAAAAGTAGAAGTATGATCTTACAGATAAAATCTTTAAAAAACTGATGATTCCTCTGCTTTTTGTTCCACATAGCTGCATAAAGTGTCACTGTCTTCTTCAACTGGACTGAAACTGGTGGAAAGGAACTTGACTTCTTGCCACATGAAAACTTCCTCTTCCTCTTCATCTTTTTTAAAAGCATTCAGTCATAAAAATAACTTATTGAAACAGCTTTAAACAGCCACAGCTTTTATGGTTTCATTTAAAATTTTCTCTGTAGCTCTGGTAGTAGCTGAGTAGACTTTAAGCTTCACTTAATGTAGATGCTATCTTTACTGTTAGTTTACTCATTTTCAATCAGCATACAGTTCTATGAAGTGCTTCCCTCATATAGATTTAATCTCTTTTTGTTTTTCTGTCACATTTAAATGTTTCACATCATCAATATGTTTTCTTTTCAATTTGATATAAAAGACCCAAGTAAATATCTAAAGCTGTTTGCAAATTATGATTTTATTTATTAGGAGGAATAAAATGTGTTTATTGACTTGGACTTTGACAAGAATGTTATCAAGATCCAGATAAGTGAGCAAAGAGCAAATGTGGGTAAAGTCAACCAGACAACAGTTTTAACTGAGAAAACAAAAACTATTTTAAATCCAACTAAGTTGATTTAACAATAACTTAGCTGTCTAAGCATTGCTTTATAAGTTCTGACAGCTCAATCTTCAGTTGTGAGTTATTATAACTTAATACTGTAATTTACACCAAACAATTACTGCACATTATGCAAGAAAACTACCCTCACCTAGTTGAACAAGTTCACATTCCTGCATTATTTTCACTCACATTATCAAGTTACGATAACTATTTTAATTGCAGTAATTAAATTTTTGTACACTGTAAATTCTTGGATTCTTCAGCTTTCATGATCAAAATATCTGACAATGCATTTTATTAACTATGACACTAAAATCTCCTATAGAACATTTGATTAACTTGTGCATAAGTTAATCAACTTATAGGAGCTACTTCTACTTCATTATAGATGTTGCTCCTATAATGAGAAGTAGCTCCTACTTCTCATTATAAAGAAAGTGTTCTGGCTGATATGTATAAACATGTATACATATCATCATCTATGCCCCAGCTGTGCAGGGCTGAGAAGTAGAGCTCTGCACTACTTCTCAGTGCAGGGCTCCTAAGAACAATGTAAATGGTTTAATGGAGGAACATCCTGAAGGCGGAATGTCAAAAAGACTAGGAGCTTCTTAAAGAGACAGAAGCACAATTTCAAAGCTTTAAACTACACAGTCAATTTTGTTTTGAGTCAAGTTTGATATAAACCAGATTTTTATAACAACTGATGGTAACAGTGCTGTAAAATGGCATATGTGCCTACAAATACATAATAGTGCCCCTTTAAAGAGTATAAGTTACTAGACACAACTAAAAAGTTATATTGCTTTATAGCATGTTCAGATTCTGCATACTTTTTTTTTTTAAAGTGACTTGGTTACTATAAATTAATTCTTTTTGAATATATGTCATTTGTAAAGTAATTGGACTGTTTTCTCGGGGAAGTAATTAGTGATTAATAACTCATTACTAATTACAAGAAACTTGACTGAGAACAAGATGCAACACCTGTGAAGATCTAGAATATAGAATTATAGATCCATAAATGCGCAACCCCGAGTCCAAATGCACCGACTGAGACTCCTTTCTAAACATTTTAACTTTGCTAAGCTGTGAACAGCTATAAAACAGACAGAAGCTACTAATTTGTTACTTCTGTAATTCAAAGCATGGTGTCTAACTATAGCGTCTCAAACATGGAACTTGAACACAAACTCTGAGAATTAGTTTCACACAGGATTTAGTCACTTGATCTCATCGATCCAAGAAAAGGGGAAGTGTCAAGCTCAAGTCTTTAAAGTATATGTACTGTCAAGGGAGTGTCGGACATGTTTTCAATTGCTTCAAATGTACTTAAACCCCCCAAAAAGCTAAAACCAAACCACAAAACATACATGAACCAGAGTGAAGCACAGAAAGTAACAATTCTTTCTTGCCAAACTTTTTTTTGCCTTTATTGAGCCTGAGTGACAGTAAAGATGTTTTATCAGCTTTGTATTTGCCAGTAATCTTGATAAAGAGCTAATTGTTGTATTTAGAGTTCAGTTTAGCTCACAACGGACATAAATGTTAAATCATATTTACAGAAGTTCAAAATTATACATACAGAATAGAATATGTGGATAGAACCCATAGAGTAATTGTGAAAATGTCCCTCACCACGTTTTCCATTGGTCATAATGTGTATGTTTCCATCAACAAGCTTTTGGCATAATTAGATAGATGAGGGATCTTTCTTCTTGAAAGAATCATTAGAATCCATTAAATTGGTTGGTTTTGGTTTTTAGCAAAGACTTTTACAGACTTTTCACAAAGAAACACCCAGGAATCCCCAGTGACCACTAACAACTACAAGTTGTTAGAACTTGTTCATTGTCAACAATGAACCAAGATTTTCATACCAAAGCTACAGTTAGCCAGTTAAAACACAACATGTGACCATGTGAATAGATATGTATGCATTCTAGAAATGAACATATTGTAAAATTAGCCATTGTATCAGTTGCTGTCATCGGTGCTTTAACATAGCTGGGCTGTCAACTACAACTTGTACCCAGATGCTTCATAAAGAAATCTGATATATAATTACTATGGAGCTACGGTCAGAATGTATCCATATTTACAGTGAACAGAGCACAATGTTGTGTTTTTTATATGTAAGGTTCTTCTAACAAACGGTCATAAAAATAACCTTATGTTAATTTCTCATGTCATCTCTAATGATGCACCTTCTCTGCTGTTGGGAATCAGACTTCTGGAAACCAAAATGTTGTACCAACCTCACACAGTGGCATCAAAACTGTTGGGAATCAGATTTTGCATCAATGTTTGGCTTATGTAATTATTAATCATTGTAATCAGTCATTTATTCTAAATAAAATTATTAATAAAACTAAATGTTTTTTTGGCTTAACTGTGACAACATCCAGAATTTCTGGAATCATAAGCCAAACTCAGTCTCTCATCATTTTTTTTTCAGTTTTTATGTTATGGGGAATTGATCCTCCATAACATCTTAACACAACTTGTTTTCAGAGCTTCTGTCTGCTCATGTGTCTTGATGCTGTTTTTTTTCTTGTCTTTTTCCTCTGCTATGGGCTGTCTCATTCAGCTGGAGTTTCATGGGTGTTGAGGGTTCTTTCTTCTTTGCTCTCTTCCAGCCTTTCTCTTGTTTCTCTTTTCCTTGTCATCTTCTCATTTATTCAGCTTTTAGCTTTTAGGTAAAACTAAAGCTAATCACTGATTTGGTTTCACTAAGCAAATTTAGTGAGAAATTGTAATTGTGAAAAACGTTCTGAGAACTCAAGTTATGTATGGTGTATGTACTGTGAGCAACTTTATTGTATAACCTCTGGATAAGTAAACAAGAAATGATATTGCCATTAGGATGAAATTATCAGGGTATTACAATCAGCCAACCCTTAGATTGAAATGGTTTTGGTTACATTTAGAGGAAAAACTGACAGGTTTAGTCTTGAGATTCTCAAGAACAAACATGAAGGTGCCACATAAATACATAATCTTAATGACAGATTTTTTTCTCAGATGCAATGGTGTATTTCTCAGAACATAATTGAAATTCTTAAAACTATTTGTTCATTCTTCAGATTGTCTCACTTTGTGCACATCGAAAAAGTAGTTTCTCTTTCCTTTGAGCAAGTTGTAAATGTTTTTGTACATATGTTCAGTTTCTGTTTCAAAGTTAATTTTCTGGGATAAAAATATGATGACAGCAAAGTCTCAAATATTGTGACGTTACCGTTCGAAGTGAAATAAATATTCAACATTATGGGATGTGACAAAGAGAGGCTGTTAGGAAACTGAGGGGGAAAATATCGGCCACTTTAGAAAAATGAGTGAGTTAACAGAGGACGTGTGCATACTGCAGGGTTGTGGTCAAGACCATCTAACCCGAGACCAAGTCAAGACCAAGACCGATCTCGAGTACTACAACACTGGCATACTGATATGCAGATGACGTTACAAAAATCATTAAACAAATTCAGCTAAATATTTTATTTTTGAACTGTTGAAATCTTATACATTATTATATGATTATGTATTCAACTTATAGGCTTATATAAAATAAATTGTACCTGAAATATTTTCTTTTCCTGTTAGAAATTGTATTTAGTAATTTTAAACAATGGAATTTTTAGGTTTAAGAACTTGTGAACAAAACATATAATAGAAACAGAAAATGAATAGTTCAAAGCAAGAACTTGGATAATCACCTTTAATGAAGCTTAAGAGATAAGGAATGTAAAATATTAGGTTCATACATAAGTAATCTGGCATTCAACAAGACAACAAACTGAAATGCAGATACAAGGTTGAAGCTGTGGACAAGAAGCAAACATTGAACAGCTTGGGTTCCTTCAATGTTTGCTGCAAGATGTTGCATATTTTCTATAAGAAAATTGAGATCTCTAGCTACAGATACCTTGAAATGCAAAAGATTCACCTTCTTCAAGAAGTGAAAAAACACTTATAAAAACACTCATATCAGGATGAAGACCTGAATCTGACGATCAATACATTCTTGACCTTGGGTATCTGAGGTATGACATGATTAAATATTTATTACTGGAAATGTCCTCAATTCCTGTTCTATCTGTCAAATTTTCATTCTTTTTTTTTTGGACTGCATACTGGTTTGAGTTCTGTAGGTTCTGCATTTTCAGTTATTTAATCTTCCTCAACATCTTGATTTACATCAGTGATCACAGATTCCTTATTATCTTCATCTCCACTATCACTATTGCTACAATTGGCCAGTAAAGTATGAAAACTTTACTTCTTAATAGCAACAATGGACTTCAAGTTAAGAACTAAAATATGTCAGTTTATTTACAGTCAAAATACTTTTTGGGAATATTGCATATTGCAGATCTACAGATAGAGTATTGATATCAATACCTGTGAAAATATTGCCACTGATGCATGACATCCACTTCAGTGGACAGGTGATGAGTTGTAATTTTCTCCAAATATAAAATTGCTATTTGATAAATACATCAGTAGTATTAGTCTTTAGGGGTTTCTTGATGTCACCATATTTTTTTATCTGCATGAGTTTCCCACAGTAGGAGGGGGGACTGGATAATCCCGAGTTAGTCTGATATACTTCCGGCTGTCCGCCATATTGGATTTAACAAAAAATGTCTTGCACTTGCAGTGGATGGATAGTAGGTGGCAGTTTAATGCCTGATGCACTAGTGTCCACTTCAGTGGTCTGTGTGCATTTATAACATACAAATCTACAAGAAACACAAGATCCAAGCTTTTAGATAGCTGTCCACTGTAGTGACTGCAATGCCTTAAAGGGTTAAAACAGATGTACATAATTAGTTAACATGGTAAATTGAAATACAGTAATAGTAATAATACATTAAGTTACTGTGGTGGTCAGCAAGGTGTTTAAAAATGCAGTTAGAAAAAAGATAAATAGATACCTAAAAAGATTCTAGAAAGAAAACAGTATTTTCTATAGAGGCTTCTTGATTCAGGCTTTTTGGGAATCTTTTGAATAAGGGAAGGAAGAATCTACTTATGTTGCAACTTGTTGGTTAATGCTAAACATTCTAATCACGCTAACTGCAATTAATAAAATCTACAGGCTGCTAGAAATGTGAACTAATGAATACTTCGGGCTTTGCTTAAAATATGAATAGAATCTTGTTTAACTGGAGAGTTGTATAACTGTATGAAAAAACTAAATGAGTGATAATTTCTACTCTAAAGGTGATCTTCTGTTATCCGTTTAATTGTTTTTGGTATCTGTCTCATATTAACCTGGAGGATTTGACTATATTTGTAGATCTTCAGAAATGGAAAGATGCGTCTATGTAGCTTTGGGCTGGTTTAAATCAGTTGTTGTTTTTAAATTGTACTATAAATAATAAATCATTTAGATTTATAATTTATCCACAAAGAACAAAATAAAAGTACCTTTGCTCAATTTTCTAAAGACAAATTGGAATCAGTTGAAATAAAAGTCAGATCTTTAAAACCAGGAAGAAACAGAAGGCTCACGATGAATGTTATTTTACACACCGAGGAAGAATCACAATCGCAACCAGCCTGAATCACTGCTGGTTCAAATTACAGAAATGCAACAATACAGAAAACTGAATATTTATCTACATGACCATATCCTTTACCTTAAACTAGTCCACTATCTCACACAATTACATTTTTTGGGCTAATTAGTTTTATGACTAATTATACAGTGAAATTTGATTTCTATTTTCAACCCCTTTGATACATGTTTTCACATTTTTGATATTGTGCCACATTAACTTCCCCAGGTTCAGTAACATTCTCATAGTCATCGTCTTCAGAAGAAGATGAGCCTTTCCTAATCTTCTTCTGATCTTTGTTCTGCTGCTTTGTTATCCTTTACATCAACACTGATCTGTCTTAAATTAATGTCTGCTTCCTTATGATCACGATCATCATCACTTCAATCAAGCAATCAAATTTTGTTTCAGCAGAAAGGCATTTCAACGTGCTTTACATCATAAACACAAAAACACAAAGTCATGCAAAATAGAATCAACAATCAAAACATCACATTAAGTCAAGCGCCATCGTTAAATTCATAATTGATTACGTTTCAAATACAACTCTAAACAGGTGGGTTGTTAGTCGAGATTAAAGGCACTCAGTGTTTCAGCTGTTTTACAGTTTTCAGGAAGTTTGTTCCAAATTTGTGGTGCATAGAAGCTGAATGCTGCTTCTCCTTGTTTGGTTCTGGTTCTGGGGATGCAGAGCAGAACCAGAAGAATGTTGATACAACAACAGTAGACCTTTAATGTACTGTAGTGCTAAGACATTCAGTGATTTATATACGAACATTATTTTAAAGTCTATTCTCTGAGCTACAGGGAGCCAGTGTAGGGACTTTAAAACCGGTGTTATGTTCTCTATCTTCCTGGTTTTAGTGAGAATGTGAGCAGCAGCGTTCTGGATCAGCTGCAGCTTTTTGACTCTTTGTCCATCTCCAGCTTCTTTTTCATTGTTGCTCCAAATCAGTTGTATAGTCTTGTGTGTTTAACTGCTGTAACGCCACTGAGACAACAGGAAGCAAATGAATGTATGAATAAACAGTAGAATATCAATTAGTTTATTTAAATGTTTCTCTTGCTGAATACAGACCTTGGTTTTGGTCAGGTGCTACTGGCCTTTTAGAGCGAAGCCTTCTCCTGCAGCCCAGGCAGACGGCTAGAAACACCAGCAGGACCAGCAAAAAATATCTGGAGAATGAATATATCCATGGCATCGACAAGGCTAGAAGAGACGACAGTTGGTTAGTAGAATTTACATTTAGACCTGAGTCTAAGTCTGATCTTTGCTTGACCTAAGCCATAGATAAAATGTCTATGGCTTAGGTTGGGTCAGGCTGGATGTTTTAGGCCCAATCTGTTGTTCAGGTTATAGCTTCAAACATGTTTGATTCATTCCAACTCGTCCAACCAGGTAAGCTGCCATATTCTTCTGAAATGAGCTGCCATCTCATATATCTATTCAATACATATCTCATAACAATGAGTGAAAACAAAATGTAGTTTTCATATGGTTAAATTTAGAAACCGAAAAGAAGCTAACCAAGTCAACATGCATCCCTATTCTTGTTAAATAATGCAATTTACCAGATTATTCTACTCGACAAAATCCCTTTTATAGGACCAGTTAGACAACATGAAAGAGGCTAAAAGATCTGAGAAGTAATAACAACAACAATAATAATAATAATAATAATACAAGGGGAGGATTCATCATCTACAAGTGAAAAAAACAACACAAAACAGTGGAACAGTGGGGAACCAGAAATAGCTGACCGACCAACTTAAATGTTGAAACAGTTCTTAGGTTGAGGGGAAATTTCTTTATATCATGTTGTCAGGTTGGTTTTAATAGTTTCCCTTTTTTCATTAAGTAGAATCATTATTTAAAAAATGCATTTTGTACATTTCTTATTAGCATTACCTTTGTGTTTTTAGCTAATAACGCCCGAATAAGTTATTTTATTGAACTTTGTGAGAATAAAATATACATCTCCCAAATACACAGTTACTTACAATTAATAATGAGAGTAATTGGTTCTGCCTCATCAGAACTGAACCTCTGGGTAGTCATGGTAACCTCATACACACAACTGTAGCTGCCCTGGTGTTCAAACTCAGCAGCTGGGAAGTTAAAGGAGGCTGAGTTTTTGACTGCCGGCCTGGTTTCTCTGATGTTGGACCCAGAGAAGATGAGAGAGAAATCTCCCTGAGGATATCTGGGGTTAATGGAGCAAGTGAAGGAGAAGCCGTAACCCTTGGTAACCTCTGCTCCTCCTGGACCCCAGACCAACCCTGCATTTGGTGAAGTCAGGGAAATGTTGGGTCTTTCCAGACTCACTGTGAAAAAAAGACATGGACATGGAAATAGAATAATATTATTCCATATAAGGGCATGGCCAATTGAGAAGATGAATTATGGATTTTCTGTAAATATTTATATCACTAAATATTCACTATTTACACAATTTATTTAATCTTACCATTGAGACGAACAGAGTTACTGAGGGGGGAGGTGGATGTTTTACTTGACATCCTTTTCTCAAACTGACACTTGAATTCTCCATCATGATCCAGGGTCACTTTAGGGATGTTGAAGGTAACAGAGGAGAAATATGATGACTGAGTCATTCTAAATGATCCTGAAGTCTGTTGGAGGATAAATGTTCCACTTAAAGAGGTGAAAGTTGTCGCGGCCATAGAACAAGTGATGCTGACTTGTTGACCCCAGGTGACCTCAGCAGAGCTTATAGAGATGTTGGGCTTTGGAAGGTTCACTGAAAAACAGTAAGTTGTGAGAATTAAAGTTTATTTCCACAACTGAATGACACTGAAAATAATAATCTTTTCCTGTCAGTTTACATATTTTTTGTGGTCAAACAATGGAGAGAAAAGAAAAGCTTCCATTAGATAAAGTCCACTAAATGTAATCATGTCAATTGATATTAAATGTCTGAACATTTAAAATCGAGTTTTAAATGCTGTCAGTAAAGCATTTTTTCTTTACCTGAACAGATCACACCAGCATCCTCACTGTGACCACAGTCATGTCTCCCATAACCTTTGTGTGAACAATTGGTTAGAGAGCTTTCATATCCTGAGCACTGAACATCATCAAGCAAGATTGGACCAACTCCTTGACCAAAGTGAGCAGAACCTGGTGCACTTATAACCGGACCACAGCCCAGCTGTCTACAAACCACTTCAGCATCAGCTATGTCCCAGTTATCATCACAGATCGTTCCCCACATATTGTTGTAGTAAACTTCAACCCTTCCAGAGCATTGAGTTGGACCTACCAACCTGATCCGACCTATAAATTAAACATGCCTGTTAATCTTCGGATAAGAACTAAAGATTTTTTTTGTAATTTGAAGATAAAAAAGAGAAGATGAACTGACCTGCAGTAAAAGACAATGCGGTCAAGACAAAGGAAACTGAAAGTGAAAACAAAGTTGTATTGTTATTCTGTAAACAGAATATTGCAGCTGATTTATGTAAAATATAACAATTACTTGTCTCTTTTGGGTTCCAATAATAGCTTCCTGTGCAGGAAATGACTAAAAGGTGATTCCACCTATTTTTACTTTACCTTCAGCATCTTTGACTTATTAAAAAACAAACAAAATACTTAACTATTCACACTTGGACTAAATTATTTATCAATAATAGCAGAATATTGAAACCCCAGTTTGTGATTTGTGAAGTCTTTATGTGTACAAGGCAAAGAACTTTCATAACAAACACTGCCGCTCTCTTCATGTAAATCTTTTTGTCATGAGCACATCTTAATCAATGTCTTCTTGCCGTCATCTTCATACTGTCATGAGAGATCATATGCCACAACGCAGTAAGAACTTAAATGAATGCACAGCAAACAAAATACGTATTACTCAAATGTAAAACCTAACATGAAGGTTATAAGCCAGATAGCATTCAGGTATGATAAACAGAGGTAAAACAAAGTAAGACATATACTTTGCTGGCTGCTTGTCATGACAAGAAGTTCTTAAATTCTTGTATATCACTAGTTCACTTCTTTAAACTTTAAACCTCACATGAGAGTTTGTTGATGTTTTTAGATTTATACCAAATTAACTTATTTAATTTTGTACCAAAAGAAATACATATGTGCACTTTAACTTAAATTAACAAAGTATGAAATACAAACTATTTGTTTATTTATCCACAGAACTTATTATATTAATTCATGCACTGAATATATTTTGCAACAGTTACAAGGAATATTATCAAGCACAAAGTGATTCATAAGTATACTTGGTAGCAGGTCACTGTGAGCCAAAGGTCAATGATTGTTTTTGCAATCTCATCACCAGACCTAGTGTGCTATGTCTTGAATACTCGTAAAAAGAGAGGGCTCAGCCGTTCACTACCTGGTAGTGAGTTGGGTTTGTATGCAGTAGAGGCTGGTAAAACTAAATGGTTGGTGATGGTGAACTGGGAATCTCTAGGGGAGGAGCCTATGTTTGTGAATAACTATGTATATTCTGCATGTATTCTCCAAGGTAGGTTGGGAACATGGAATTGGAAAGGACTGTGATCAAGACCTCCATTGCACTTTCAAGGAGGTGTGGCCTGAAGGTTACCGGTTCTTGTTCAGGTGATAACATCAGACTGAGGATGTCATCAAGCATTAGAAGGGGCACCTTAAGGATCTCTTCAAACTAGTCACCATGTCCTTTCTTGAAACAACAACAACAACAAAAAAAGAATCTGGATGCTGGAATAAGTTAATTTCATTTCTGTGGCAGAGGTTACCAAGATTGTTAAAATGCTCCCTGGTGGCAGGGCGTCAAGTGTGGAGCAGAATCAGCCTGAGATTCTGTAGACTTTGGATATTGCAGGACTGTCATGGTTGACATCTCTTCTAAGTCACATGGAGGACTATGATAACACAGATTGAATGGCAAACTGGGGTAGTTGTCCTAATTCCTAAGAAAGAAGACCGGAGAGTGTGTGGCATCTATTAAGATGTATCCTTTAAAGGAATCACACTCAGACTCTCTGGGACAGATTACTCTGGGGTGTTGGAGAAGAGGCTGCAACTGATAGTCGAGTCTCGAATCTAGGAGGAGCAATATGGCTTTTGTACTGGCCATGAAACTTTGGACCAGATCATTACGCTTGCGGAAATTGTAAAGAGGGTCATGGCAGTACACTGGTTTAATGGATCTACAGCTGCACTTTGTGGGGGGCTGCTGTGTGTAGGCTATTTGGGTGACCTTTAAGGGCTAGCTAATCCTTGGAATCCCAAAGCATGAGTCGTGTCCACATTCACACATTAAACATGTTCTCAATGCACATCTACTGTTCTAGGGTTTTGTTTTTCACAGATGATGCGGTTCTGTTAGCTTCTTCAGGCCATGACCCTTAGTATATCAAAAAAAAGTTATTGTCATTTTCTAGGTAACATGTTCAGGCACATGTAGAATCATGAGCAGCATTTGGGATTAAAAGGCAGCAGAGCTATTTACAATAGTGCAGATAATATACACAAGGCTTGTGATCTACACAAGTGATAAGTGATCACTTGTGGATCTACACAAGCCTTGTGTAGAGAAGGCAAGGATATCATAGAATGCATGGCTTACAGTTTCAATGTGGTAGCTTGGAGTTGAGGAAAATTCTGCCAGATGGTAGAGAATGGAGAGTCCATTTGGGTTGTATTAAAGGGAAACTTTTTCTGGAGCAGTCATGTCCTCTGGACATAGTCCACCAGATGGTGTTTAACAGGGAGCACTTGAATGCAGTCAGGCAGATGAAACTGATAATGAAAACCTAGAAACATGAACTATGTACTGCAACAAGGAGACAACATCTGAAGAGTAACTTGTGGCTTTACTCAGACATTTTTTTCTCCTGATAATCAGCCTGTCAATTCCTTAAATCCTCAGGAGATAATTGTATTGCAGAGAGGTGTGGAGTCTGCAGAATGTTACCCATGCCCTCCAGCAGAGATCATTTATCCAGAAAATAGTCTCACAAGCACACAAAACACACACAGGACATTACACTTGTACACCTCTGATGCCAAAAAAATTGCTAAATGTTACTTGACATTTGATAAGTGATCACTCAACAATCTCATTGACTGATGTTTATAAACGACGCCATATTCATAAACATCAATCTATAGTACCTAATGCACCTTAATAATTCGACAATTCAAACCGAGAGTAAATTTAAAAATCATGGAACTCTCCATAAACACACACACTGATGCAAACACACACAATTAATCCAGTTTTGATTTTTCTTTACATTCTGTTCTACGTTTGTGAAACATTTAGAGTTTGAGGATTTAATGTTGACGGAGATGCCAAACACTCGTGTCATTTACCTACCAGGCTTTACAATAAAGATTTCACAAATCAAATAGGAGTTCAAAAAATCAAAAATTTTAAACATTCCACTATTCCTGTAATTTAGAGTAGAATCTAATTCTGAACAACAATCTAGTTCAGGTTTGAAGAATCAAAGTGTTTTAAACTAAAGCACATTAAAGATGCTCAAGGTTTTCTAAACCAGAAGCTACAATCAGAAGCCAAATTCACTTCATAAAGAAAAATAAGATACAACACAAGCAAAGACTGTAGATAATAATGGAATATGATCTTACAAATAAAACCTGCAAAAACCTGGGAGTTCCCCTGTTGTCTTTTCCCCATGGCTGCATGTATCTCCACTGTGTTCTTCAACTGGTCTACATAAACTCATTTGAGTTCTCCTTGTCTATATTACTGAGGCACTTCCTCTTAACATGTATGGGGTCTTTTTTTTTTGAAGGCTCTCATCTTGAAAGCATGTTATGCAACACTATGATTATGTATAATTCTGAAATTATTTTTTCAAAGAGGCCATTTTCACTTCTGCTGCAGAAGAGTTAAATGTCTCTTCTGCAGCAATGAAGGTTGATCAGATCTTGAAATCTGATGCTGCTAATTCCTTCAGGTTTTCCAATTTTTCTGGATTACTTACACCCCCTCTGTCTGCATAAAAGCAGTGTTCATACACACTGGGATACCAAACTCTGGTGAGCATCTGTTGTTCTGGAGAAAGCAGTGTGTTGCTACTAACGTATAAAAATGCATTAACAATGGAATAGATATAGACCATCATAACTTAAAATGTAGGTTTTTCCTACAGAGCAATTGTAAATAAAGTCAAAGTTTCAGCAAGTAAATTTTTTCTCGCCATCAAAAGACATGCAGGAACTGGTTAAGACCCTGACAGGAAGCGATTTGTCATAACCAAACCCATAACTTCATCAGATAAGAAGTTTCTGACAGTAAATAACTTCTATTAATAGACTTTCCGCTTAAAGAGTCTCAATATTCACAAATGCACAGACAAATGCACAGAAGAAGATTCTGTTCACAAGACAATTTAGACATCACAGGCCAAAGTTTAAGTTTGAGCAGGAAGTGTTTTTATATGTCTAAATGTTTATTACCAGGCAATAGAAAATCAATGCTGCATGGGAAGTTTAAGCCACTGCTTTTAAACCTGGAGTCTGTGTTGTCTTTTTAAACTGTTGCATGTGAATAGAAACAAGCAAGAAATCAAAATAAGCTTTTGTCAACCTTTATGCACTAGATTTTTCTTTTATATTTTCTTGTGATAAAGGTAGACAACACTGGAAAGAATCCTAAGCAATCTGAAATGCCTGGGCTTAACAACGCTGACGTTTTACAGTCTGTTAGACAATCAGAACAGGATTTTCTTACAATCCTGTTAATTAAATCACCTTTAATTAAATTTATGAGACAAGGAATGGGAGATATTTGATTCATTCACCAGTCAGTGATTTAAAAAAGTTGAAAAGCCATTTAATAAGGCTGGGAACTGATCTGGAAAAAAGGTTGGAGCGTTATCTTCACTCTGCACTCTGTCAACCCCTGAATTTGACAGAGTGGGAAGCGGGTTGCTTTATAAAATAAAGAACATTACAGATATCTTTGAACATTGCCTTCAGTGTCAGATTTTTTTCAGGCCACCACATCAGTTCCTTCCTGTCAACAATTTCTAAAATGACTACATGATTAATCTATGCAAACATGAAATCTGTCAGTTTAAAAAAAAAAAAGCTGACGGAGTCAGCTCTCAAAATTCATAATTATTGCAAATTAAATACAAAATAGTAATAATAATATTTTGATAATGCATTAAGCTATTGTTTTCAGTTAGGCAAATAAAATGAAGTTAGAAAACACACCAAAGAAATGATAAAAACAGGATTATAGGAAGTAGACAGCATATTAACCTCTCTAGAAAATACTGTGGGCTGTTGATTCAGTGTCTCTTTTGCACAAGAGACAGATTTATGTATATTACAGGGAATATATCCTTATCGGTTCTATCAATGATAACAATGCTAAGTGCTAGTATGAAAAGCAAGAGACAGCTAGAAATGTACGCTTATTTGTAATGCTGTATTTTATTTAAGTATTAATAAAATCCAGTTCACCTATAGAGAATAAAAACTACTCTCATTTTAAAGGCTTGTTTTGGAAACACCTCTGTGTCTCATTTTACTGTATTTGTTCATATTCAGTACTGAATGATGCACCTCTGTAACTTTGCGCTGCTTAAAATATATATATTTTTTTCATTTTGTTATTAACATTATTTTTAAGGGTTTTTAATTTATGAACAAAGAGAAAAAAGAAACCCATTTAATTCCAAACAAAACACAGGAATTTGCTGAAATCCAAGTTAGTGGGAAAGTAAATAATGCATTAATATTCAGCTCTCATCTCTTCATATTCACTATGTGTTTTGATGTTCCTCTTCATTTTTCATTCAGGGTGCGGTATAATGCACATACTGTACATCTGCTAACAGCCATCTGTTCTCTATCCAGTAAATGTTTAATATCACACAATGGCTACATTCAAAATGTAGTTTTCCTGTGATGGACTGGTGAACTGTCCAGGGCATCACCAGTCCATCTTGCCCGTTGACAGCTGGAGACAGACACTAGCCCTCCTTTTCACCCCGATGGAATAAGAGTGTAAAGAAAATTGATGGATGGATGGAAAAAGTAGTTTTCAAATGTTTACTTAATTTAAATGGTAGATGGTTTATACTTCTATAGCACTTTATTAAGTCCAGAGGACTCTGAAGCGCTTCACACTACATTCACCCAGTCATGCACACATTCACACACTGATGGTGGTAAGCTACTGGATAGTAGCCATAGCTGCCCTATGGGAAGTCTGACAGGCAAGGCTGCCATGCAACAATCATCATTTTAAAACAGCTTTTTGTATTTTGCATTGTTATCTTTGACATCATGTTTGATTATAATATTGACTTTGACAGGTTAGAAGTCACACTCAACAAATTAGAACAGGCATCATGAGGCTTGTTGTTAGATCTAAAACACCTTTTGAAAATAATCTGTAATCAGGCATTAAATATGTTTTTCACATTTCTGTACAGAACATCTGGAAAGTATTCATAGTACTTTATTTTTTTATGTTATGTACTAATCTCCAAACGCATTGTATTATGACAATATGGAAAACAGTTTGAGATTTTTTGCTAATTCATTTAATGAGAAAAGCAACCAAGCAGCACCAAGAAGCATGAGGTATCTGGACCAAGAACTCAGACATGACAGCACAATATTGAGACATCCATTCTATCAATCTGAGCTTCACAGAAGAATGGCAAGTTCAAAACCAATATTGAGATGTCATATGAAGTCCTGTTTAAAGTTTGCAACAAGACATCAAGAGTTCTCATTAATTACTTAGATTTACTGTTACATTTACTTGAGAAATGTAGAAAAATGCTGAACTAATGATATTTTAAAGAAAAATAAGTTCTTTAAACATTGAAACAAAAATAAAGCAAGAATGTCATTTATTTTGCGTCTTAAAATAAATAACATAAATGTTTCTCATGAACAAGCAGACATGCAAACACAGAATTACACACATAAACAGATGTTTGTATTATATTACTAAATAGTAACTGTTCAACATAACAGTACAGTAAATCCAGTACTAGTAAATACAGGATGTAACCACAGTCCAACATAGCGTATTTGAAAACACTTTAATCTAAACACTGCTTGTGTGTGTGTGTGTGTGTGTGTGTGTGTGTGTGTGTGTGCGTGCGTGTGTGTGTGTGTGTCCTTATTTATAAAAGGTTTCTCCATAAGGATTTACAACAGCCACACACCTGCCCTCCACGACCCGATGCAGACATGAGGGAGATCAGGGCCACAGAAATTCAAAGGCCCCTAAAGTTCAGAGCCACACTTTTTCAGACAGAAGATAAAAATTATCTTTCAGGGTCTTTAAAAAAAAAAGAACTCCAGGACTAAAGGTTTCTGTTCATCAGAGTTGTCCATAAACGTAAGAAAACTGGAAAACGTCCTGTGGTCATTTTAATTTACTGCTGGCAACATCAGCATCCATGTTGTCCAGGTGAATTGCTTAAACTAAAATCATGTTTCACATAACATACAACAAAACTGCACCTATTAGACTTGAACTATTAATTTCAAACAATATAATGTTATAAAAATACAGTAGCTATACATGAGCTATTCAGGAGATGATTTTCACATGACTAGCTAATGTTTTGGACCAAATCAAATGTCTTTGTTTCAAGGGTTTCTGATTCATCCGTTTGAATCAGAAATGTTGTTCTAAATTAAATGTAGTTGTAACTCATATTAATTACATTTTTCAAAGAGTTATTGTAGATATTGATGGCTGTTGGCAGAAAATCACTGTCACTACATCACCTTCCATTATCTAAAAGGAAAAAATAAAGATTTATATACAGATGCTGTCTAGTTTTGGTAAGCCACATTAGAACTTCCAACTGAATAATAATTTTTGTCGTTTAATTATGACGTGAGTACACAAACTGTTACCTCAGTTTTTTTGGTTTAATCAATATATTTTCCTGCAGAGCATGCCTTCAAATAAAGACACACTGTACATCTATCTAGAGCAGCTGGTTGCCATGGTCTTTTCTCAGCCAGTCTTTTTCCACATACGCTCTCACTGCTCCTGCTGAACTCCTCTGCACTGCGTCTGGAGCCAGAAGCAGACTGAACATTTCCATAGCCTCTGGGGTGAACCTCCTCCACAGAGGAGGGATGTCATCCTCCACATAAACTTTCTTCTTCGACTCGCACCAGTCGGCAAACTCCTGGTAGAAGCTGTCCGAGTCCATGCAACGCTCCCATGGGAAGTAACCAGTGAGGATGCAGAAGATGACCACTGCAAAGGCCCAGGTGTCCAGGCTGGGCTCCACGCTCAGAGGAGGCACTGTCACCTCTTTCTGATTGTCCAGCAGAGCCACGCTGCAAAGTTCTGGGGCCATGTATGGCAAAGTCCCTGTGATGAAGCGTATGAGGGTTCCTCTCTTCTGGGCGAGACCAAAGTCTGCCAGCTTGACCTGACGGCAGTGAGTGTCCAGCAGCAGAATATTTTCGGGCTTGACATCCCGGTGGACCAGACCGTGGCTGTGGATGAACTCCAGCGCACTGGAGATCTGGAGGACGCAGCGTTTCACTGACGACTCCGGGATGCCTACCTGGGTGAAGAGAGAGAATATGGAGTTTTATTGTTGCATTATGTATTTAAATTTGTTTCAGTTTTTTTATTTGAAATCCAAAACGCAATGAAAGTGTGAATGTTTAATATGCATTTTAATGCAGCAAAGTCAACATTTCCATATTTATATGTTATGAATAATTGTTCTCATTAAATTGCTTTATTTTCTCCAGTCTGATAAGAGACAGCATTCAAGAGTTTCTTTGATTTTATTTGATTTTTCCAACAGTTTGTTATTGTCACTAGATGTCAGTGTGTTGGAACAATCTACGAGTCGTTGGTTTAAAGCAGAGCATCAGTTCCACCTAGTGGAAAACCTGAGCCATTACATTATGTGAAATTGTATGTATGTAATCTAAATACTGATGCATTTATATTTGTTAGCTGTAACTTTCTATAGGGTTCACAAATAATGGGATGTTCAAGGTCATACATGAAGATTCCATATCACTAAACTAATCTTCACTAATGGGACAAACACAAAATAAAGACTAGAACCCCACCAGCTGGA
>NW_006800217.1:558798-560161 GCF_000485575.1 Poecilia formosa
TATGTACTAATCTCCAAACGCATTATATTATGACAATATGGAAAACAGTTTGAGATTTTTTGCTAATTCATTTAAAATAAAGAACCAAGAAATCAATTTCAATGTTTTCCATACCTTTTCCCAGGAGGGGTTGATGGCATGTTTTATCTGTTATGTGCTTTAGTCACTGTCTACAAATATTAACATTCCATAGTAAAAAATGTTTCTATCCTCTTTTTGTAAATGTTTTAGGCTTTTCTTTATTTTAAAACCGAAGAAGAGTGCTAGAATGGACAAAAAGTGACAACAAATTGATTAAGTAGACCTGTATCAAAAAAGATTAGTTATTTTTCCAAAGGACATATAACATTTGTGGGTCTAAACAGGATTTATTTAACTATACTGAGCATAAAAATGGTTCTTAGGATGGTAACGTTAGCAGACTCTCGTATTAAACCTTTATGAGACCGAATGTAACTTTGCTGTTCTGAATGTTCCCAGAATTTGAGGGCCTGATGTATGAAGGGATTCATTCAGAGATGCTTTTCTTAAAAAAATAAATAAATAAATAAAAACATTAAACAATTCTTCATACTGTTGACTTTTCATAATTTACAGAAGGCATTTTGTCTCACCAGAAAGATCAACAGAGGTGAATGTTTGGCTTGATATACTTTTCGCACACTGGTACTGTAATTTTTCAAAATGATCAAGGGACTCTTTTGAGATGTTGAAGGTAGCAGAGTGTAAATCTGATGGCTGATTTATTCTGAATGATCCTGAAGTCTTTTGGAGAATAAATATCCCACCTAAAAGTTGAATTGCAGTGAAACAAGTGATGACAGTGGTTAACATAAGATTTTATCAAACAAAATATCTCTTGTGTGACGTGTTTCCTTTAAAGATTATTTATGCAAAGATACACAGTGAAGAGACCAGAAAACCAATCTAGTGAAAAGCATTTTCTGTCTTTTGACTAGAAATGCCTACAATTCATTGATCCAAATGTGGGCAGACTGGAGGCAGAGAGGTGAAGAGTTTTAATGATGGAGCAAATAAAGACGGACAGTTCTTTCACAAATTGACCAAGGAGCTTATAGACAGAAAAGAAGTGATCAATGGCATGGAAACCATACCATCGATCACCAAAGATATCAAAGATAACACACTGAGAGCTGAACCAGAGAGAAAGGGAAACAAGTCTAACATGTACACAAGATTAGCAAACACAACATTCTACCTTACTTAACCTGACAGGTTGGGCAAAAAGAGCATTAATGAGAAAAGCAACCAAGCAGCACCAAGAAGCATGAGGTATCTGGACCAAGAACTCAGACTTGACAGCACAATATTGAGACATCCATTCTGTCAATCTGAGCTTCAC
>NW_006800217.1:562733-579452 GCF_000485575.1 Poecilia formosa
ACACTGTACATCTATCTATAGCAGCTGGCTGCCATTGTCTTTTCTCAGCCAGTCTTTTTCCACATACGCTCTCACTGCTCCTGCTGAACTCCTCTGCACTGCGTCTGGAGCCAGAAGCAGACTGAACATTTCCATAGCCTCTGGGGTGAACCTCCTCCACAGAGGAGGGATGTCATCCTCCACATAAACTTTCTTTTTCGACTCGCACCAGTCGGCAAACTCCTGGTAGAAGCTGTCCGAGTCCATGCAACGCTCCCATGGGAAGTAACCAGTGAGGATGCAGAAGATGACCACTGCAAAGGCCCAGGTGTCCAGGCTGGGCTCCACGCTCAGAGGAGGCACTGTCACCTCTTTCTGATTGTCCAGCAGAGCCACGCTGCAAAGTTCTGGGGCCATGTATGGCAAAGTCCCTGTGATGAAGCGTATGAGGGTTCCTCTCTTCTGGGCGAGACCAAAGTCTGCCAGCTTGACCTGACGGCAGTGAGTGTCCAGCAGCAGGATGTTTTCAGGCTTGACATCCCGGTGGACCAGACCGTGGCTGTGGATGAACTCCAGCGCACTGGAGATCTGGAGGACGCAGCGTTTCACTGACGACTCCGGGATGCCCACCTGGGTGAAGAGAGAGAATATGGAGTTTTATTGTTGCATTATGTATTTAAATTTGTTTCAGTTTTTTTATTTGAAATCCAAAACGCAATGAAAGTGTGAATGTTTTATATGTGTTTTAATGCAGCAAAGTCAACATTTCCATATTTATATGTTATGAATAATTGTTTTCATTAAATTGCTTTATTTTCTCCAGTCTGATAAGAGACAGCATTCAAGAGTTTCTTTGATTTTATTTGATTTTTCCAACAGTTTGTTATTGTCACTAGATGTCAGTGTGTTGGAACAATCTACGAGTCGTTGGTTTAAAGCAGAGCATCAGTTCCACCTAGTGGAAAACCTGAGCCATTACATTATGTGAAATTGTATGTATGTAATCTAAATACTGATGCATTTATATTTGTTAGCTGTAACTTTCTATAGGGTTCACAAATAATGGGATGTTCAAGGTCATACATGAAGATTCCATATCACTAAATTAATCTTTACTAATGGGACAAACACAAAATAAAGACTAGAACCCCACCAGCTGGAGCAGCTTTTGACTCATAAATGGAGCATTGATAAACATACTTCATGTCCACTGATGACTTTGATGATGGCACTCGACAAAATGTAACTTTACTGGTTTCTTAAATGGTGACTGTGCATTGTTTTTATGACGTTTTTATTTTTGTGTTTTTATAATGTAATGCACTCTGAACTATTGTGTTGCTGAAATGTGTTATACAAACGGAAATGATTGATTGATTGATTGATTGATATAGCTATAGCTTAGTAGTAAAAATCTGTCATTTAAGTGGCTGTTAGGCCACACCATTACAGACCCTACTGAAGTCGTTTTTTCAAATGAGGATTATCTGTTTAAATGTTTACTACATGGCAAATGGAATGTAAATCTTTCAATTTTTTTTTCTTTTCCTTTACAGCAATGCCTCAGGAGTTTCATTGAGCTGCTTTTTAACTTCCAGATAGCTGTGCTGCTTTATTACACTATTTTTATGTTAAGAGAAATAAACACAAAATTGATTTTGTATTCATGATAGTCCAAATATAATTTTTCTGACCATTTTATTTTGTCAGGGCACCACAAACTTCAGCCACCACAAGGGGGCGACCAACGCTTTCAGCCCAGTAGTAGCAGTGAAACCAAACCAGGTATTTAGAAAGCTTTAGGATTCTGGAGGGGCTCGAAGGTGCTTCATCATCTCATGCTACTAATTGATGCTAAATATTTATAAACTCTGCATTAAAATATATTGCTAAGACAGGAAACATTTATGGAATTATGGACAGTAGAACTTGAGATCATGTTAATTATTCTCTTGTGTGTATTGATGAAGGCCTGTGCTTCAGAGATGTCGACTATTTTGAATAGATTCCTGTGGAATATGCAAGAGGTGTGAATCATCTGTTTTAATCATAGGGAGATCTATTTCCCTTATTTTCTTTTGATTTTCAAAACTGGTTTCTGTCAGTAATTCTAAACATTTTCATCTATTGCCCAGTATATATGTTCATATAGCTGACATTCTGAAAGTTTTAACGTCAGCTGCATTAGAAGCATTTTGACCCACAGTAAACTTTCCCCCTAAAATGTAAAATATAGCACCAGATCTGTCATAAATCTTGCTGAAACAATGAATGACTTCTCACTTTTGGCTTGATGACGGCAAAAAGATCCCTCCCGATAACCAGCTCCTGGGCGAAGCAGTAGTGCTCTTTAGACTGGAAGGCGATGCCAAACAGGCCCACAATGCAGGGGTGGCAGGACAGGTGTAAGGAGATGCAGTACTCTCGTAGAAAGCCCTGCAATTTAGTGGAGGCTTTCGGCATCACTTTCAGGGCCATTGGAGTCCCTGCAGACCAACCACAGTGCAGTCGTCACCGTTGGAAACAGGCACCGTTGCTGCTTCCTACAGGTTTCATACATGCTTTGCCACAGAGAAACACTGAGATCTCTTCCAGTTTATTTCCATATACTGGCCTCTGTTAGTTTTTCAGTCCTGTGAGCTGCATTAATCTGTATACTTTGTCTACATTTACCATTTAACTGCTTTGCTACTCACTGACTCATGAGGCACCATACAGTCCAACGAGTTCAGCGGAGTATCTCTGATCAAAATGTTGAAGTTTTTCAGCTGCATTTTGATAGTCGTGGTTCCTCTGTTTAGAATTTCAGACTTTGAGTCTTCAAAGACATCATAACTAGCTTTGATAACTTTTAGAGAAAGAATTGTTTTGTCTTGTGTGATCTTAGAAAGACAGAATAAAAATAAATCTTGAATTTCTCTTTTCATTATTTAGAGAAATAATGAAGAGTACTTAAAAAAAACTTTCAGGCTCCATTTATAGAGCAAATAAATAGTAAATAAATATTTATTTTATTGGTTAATTACATGTACATAGACCCAAATGAGCAAATAACTGAAGTTTGAAACTAACAGTTGAAGTGCGATCAGAAGAGTTTCACACTTTTATAGCAAAGTTTGTGGATCGACACCAGTTTAGTTCTGGAACCAGTTTAGAACCAGCTTGAAATGTTTGACATGTCATTTGAATTCAATAATATAACTTATTAGTTCAACGATTTTTCTTAAATAGGACAGTTTTGAAATTTCAAAAATTCATAGCTATCCAGATTAAACTTACTGAGGTTTTTATAGAAATTCAGAGAAATAAGATTCGATGATGGATAAATGAAAAGAATAAAAAGAGTTGGTGAATAATGCTTTACATGACTGTACATTTTGTAATATCTTTGCACTTTGATTTAAATAAACTGCCCCCTGAGGCTGCAATAGTAACAATTCATACCCCTAAAACGATGAGTGACCAGCAACACTTTGCCATATTTTCCACGTCCGATCTCCTTGACGATGTTGAAATGTTCCTGGATCTCCAGCTGACCGATGCTCTGCGCCGTCAGCTCCATCAGCTCATCGATGAGGCTCCCATCAGCGAGACCCAGCTCAATCATCTCCTTCCAAAACCATAAAACAAATTCGTTTTTTTCTTTGTTTGCATAAGATTTAGGAGACGGGGCTCACCTAAAACAAATGTCTAGTTTGCCTGTTTATGCACATATTTACCTGAGATCTAGCATCAAGTAAATCTCCAACTTAATCCAAATTTAATGGAAAGTAACTTTGATTCAAAAAAGCTTTTTACTGAAACAAAAGAAAAAATTTCTTCTATCTTCTGTTGAAGTCAGGCATTGTGTTGATCTGCTTTAAAGAAAAGATTGTTTGATATAATGTGTATATATACATATATGTATGTGTGTGTGTGTGTGTGTGTGTGTAGGTGTGTGTGTGCGTGCGTGTGCGTGTGTGTGTGTACATGTACGTGTGTAGTGTTAAATTTGCATTCTGTAAGCTTATACAAGGTGGTGATGGATGTGGTCTTGTTACTGTCATACACACAGCATGCGTTGGTCGGGATCCTTATCACATAATCTACTAAAAGATGTAACTTTTTTTTAACATGTATAATTTACAACAATCACCAAAAGTCAAGATAACTAATAATGATATTAGCAAAAAATGATGTCAGTCTATTGGTTTAAAGCTATACTGCTAAAATGTATATTTATCAATCACTACTGTTTTAGTTTAGTCAGTAAATTTCTGAAAATTCATGTTTTTTAACAATGAATTTAACAATGTTATCATTAATTATATGGTTTTAATGACACATACAGTAAACTATCTAGAAAGAGCCCAAAACACTAAGATGTTTTCCACATATGTCAATGATAAGTTATTAAATTCTCAGCTGCTGTTGTTAAATTGATGTTAATAATGAGTAGATACTGATAATATCTTAAAACCTCTTCATGCTTACCTTTTCTAGAGGCAGCTCCCAAACTCAGTCACTAGAATCTGAATAGCAAGCAGTGCAAATGAACACAATGTCTACAGCTGGTAAATGTTATCTGCAAATGCTGAATCACTGTCCTCCTTATTCCCTCTTCCAATGTCACTAGTGCTGCTCCAGCAAGAGTAGCTCTGAAAGCTCTGCACTGTCCGGCTCACTGCGGTGCGTTCAAATGCTGTGATACATCAGAGCCAACTTTAACAGCTGATTACAAGCTGGCTCTGCAAAAGACACACATACATACCAACACGCACGCACACACATTTGCGTGACTATCTTTGTGGGGACTTTTCATTGAGTTCCATTCATTTCTACAGCTTAAACCTTACCCTTATCCTAACCCTGACCATTCCATATCCAACCCCAACCCTACCCAAAATTCAATTCACACCTCAGTCCTAAATATAACCCCTGACCCAAAAACNTGGCTGGGGAGAGGGAAGTCTGGGCCTCCCTTCTGAAGCTGCTGCCCCCGCGACCCGATCCCGGATAAGCGGAAGAAGATGGATGGATGGATGGATATACGTATATATACGTATATATATACGTATATATATACGTATATATACGTATATATATACGTATATATACGTATATATACGTAGCTTAGTGTCACGAAAATGGTTACCGTAAGGTATTACAAACAAACACACACACATATGCACACACAAACTATTTTGAATTTCTACCCATATTAGAACTTTATGCACAATCCAGACATTTTCATTCATCCTAAGCAGTAGCAGTATTTTCCTAACCCTAACCCTATATAATTCACGCCTTGCCTCTAAACCTAACCCCTCACCTAAAACAAAGGTGGTCCAATGTGTTATGACTGGGTTTTGGGCCACATAAGCCCCGTTGGTCTTCAGGAGGTTAGTAAACACGTCGAAAATGGTCCTATGTTGTGTTGGATGACAGAAATTGCAGAATCTCTGTATTAGGTAGAATATTATTTTGATTAATAATGTATTATTAAGGAAGTTATTAACATGTAGTAGAAGTTTCTTTTAACTAATAGAAGAAGAGCAGGAGCACCACCGGAGTTTCTGGAATAACTAGCCAAACACTTTCAGCTTCTCATGAAAGAATGAATTCAACGTTACTGGACAGCAGCTACATTTTACTGGAATGCTTTCTAATACAGTGTGAGAATTTATTAACAAAATGGCTCAACCTTTCACTCATATATTCCGTCAATGAGCTTCCTCGCCTAAACTACCAATTATGCAATCTACTGGTCTAAAAACAATGAGTAATCAAGAACCAAATCAACTAAATAATGAAGATAGGAAGAGGATGGAAAACTGAAAAACAACGTCAAGACTAATCGACAAATTAGCAAAGCAAAGAGTAAGATCAGAAGAACAAATCATCATAACTATTGATGATCACTATTCACTGTGACAATAGTGAGACATGATGCCCAGACCTGAGCACCACGTCTGGACATGTGGTCAGATCTAGTAGCTCCTCAGAGAGAACATATGAAAACATCTAAATAATTTTATTTAACTAACTTATCTCAGTGCAGACACTTTAAAGAAGATCCAACCTTACTGTGAGATGATGAGTCTCAAAGTCAGATTGAAAATGATGTCCAGGGAGGGACTGGCCCAACAGACCAGGTGAGCTGGATGCACAACTGGAGACTCTCAGAAAGACCCAGTGGTACTGTTGCTCGGTTTAACTGTTACTAGGTTTAACAACTACGTGGGAACTGCTCGGCAACGTGAGCGTACATCTAAAATAGCAGGACAGCAAAGGATTTTGTATATCTCTGTTTCAGTCATGTGGGAACTTAAAAAATCTGGAAGGACAGACAAGGATTTTTAAAGGTTCTCCAGGTAACACTGAAGGTTTTATCATCCTTTCTCGGGTTCATGGCTTTTTAGCTTAGAACATTCATACAATTTTGCAGAGGATTGTCAGTATTAATCAGGACTGTTGGCACATTTATGTCTTTTTTCAAGAACTATTTATATTCTTTGGTGTTTGATTCAAACAGAGTTTGAGTTTATTATATGATATCAGTCATGGAGTACATTTGTATTTTGTATTAACGCCACAAGGTGTAATTTATGTCAAGTACAGTGGAACCCCAATTACTGGTGATTCAGTTTTCGCAGATTAATCTAGTCGCTAATTTTTCTGTGGAAGGTAAAATGTGTCTATTTGTCTTTTTGTTCATAAACTCACACATCCTGACATGCTTTAATTTAAAAAGTCCTTTTGGTTTGTCCTTTTTCTACTGTCTTAGTATCTTCACTTGATCTTTTGACCAGTGCTTCAGCCAAACAAAACAAAGCTTGACCTAGGTTTAGCAGTGACAGCTCCAGATACTGCTCCTGTTTCACTCCGTGGTGTGGTGCAACATATCTTAGCATTTTACAACCTCCTAAAGTTCAAACTCCATCCAGAATTACAAAAGATTTCACTGACTGTGCCTTTCATCGTTCGATAATGTCTGACATTCCCAGTTTTCCCAACGAGTCTACAACCAGCTCAGAGAGATTCTTACTTTCATCAAGGCTCTGAGTTGGGAATGCACTCAAGTAGTGCCACTCATGTGAAACAAATCCCTCAGTATGTCACCTTTATCCCAGGAAGGCTCAGTGGGGGTGTTGTTGTACCAGTGTGAGAGTAAAAGTGTGCGTTAATCCATGCTTCAATTGCTGGTAACTCACTCAACACCATCTTCATACCATAGTGGTTATTTTTGGGCAGAACCAAGCTCCCAAGCTAAACAAATGATCCCAAGAAACAGATACTTTGTTAATCCTGCTGGACTTTAATGAGGTGTGAAGAACTCATAGCTTAGCTTCAAACTACAGAGGTCATTTTATTGGAAATAATAGCTTGAATGTCCATGTGTTTTTGGACAAGACACCTAAATTTAATCATCTACTCGACATAACCATACAGCTTTAACATTCTGAGGCAGGTAACAAGAAGCTATATGTAGAGTGTCCAGAACCACCTAATGAAAACTCCCAGCTACTGCTGGATGAGCTCACAGCCAGAGTGAGTAATTGTAGTTATGTAGTGGAGTGTGTTCTGAAATTTGTGATCATCATGTTACGCTGTCACCACATAGATGGGTTAATGTCATACTTGAGATCCTTTCCTTCTAGGACAGTGCTGAGTCGTCTTCAAGGCGCCAGAGAGAGTCCCAGTCCAAACCTCCAGCCTCCAGACGTTCCCGCTTCTGTCCTCCATGTCCTGGAGGAATTCATTTACAGAGGTGTGAGAACTGACGTAGCAGCTCAGTGTACTGGTTGAGACAATTTATTTTGGTAACATTTTTGAAATTAGTTTTCATGTAAAGAATGAGACAATATGCAGGAAGTTCCGATGCACTTGTCTGATCCGTGACATTCCTCTGGCCTCTCTGGTCAGTCAGGTTTGTGAGGCGGTGAGATGAGGACGTCACTCATGTTCCAAACAGTACTGCTGTGACTCAGCTCATTCCTAAACAGCAGTTTATTGCTTGTAAGCATGCGTTGCATAGCCAGACTGTTTCACTTTGGATTTCTCTTAATTACCAAAGAGGAACAGAAAAGAGGAACCGTTTCATGATGATCAATGTACAAAAAGAGTAAAACTGTAGCAGCAGGCAGAAGCAGAAATTAACCAGTGAATTAATAACTATGTACAAAAAAAGGGAAACAGCATTTCAAAATCTGTCTCCAGATCAAGTATCATGTTGACATGTTTTGTAACTTTCCTCTTCCTGCCACTGATGTGCAAATGAAGTTCCTGTTACTTATTATTTACAGAGTAATCCTGCAATATTGGAGGGCAGCTGAGTTGTGGTGCAATGACAAGAATAACATGAGGGAAAAGTCTGTTTGGGAGAACTTCATCTATAGTAGTCAAAACTGCCTAATCACTTAAGTTATCTTAAGTTGGGAAGGTCATGATGTTTCTCAGGGTAGTTGGGAAGCGCAAACGAATATAGTGTAGGTAAATGTGATATAATAAACACAGACTGATGTGAAATAATGACAGCATATCATTTTGTTCCTTGTGGTGGATTGGGTGTACCCCACCTGTTGTTCAATCACTACTGGAGACACCAGCCCTCATCACCCACAAGGATAAGTGAGTATTGACAATGAATGGATGGTTATTGTATTTTTTTCTTTTGCTGAAAGGCATAAGTTTTGATACAAGACTTTCTGTTTTATAAAGAAATGGGCAGCAATGTTTAGGAATTTTGCCTACATTACACACGTGTTCTTGTTAGTTTGGCTTTGATTGTGCTTGAACCTGCTGCAAGTTAAAATATAAGCATGGCGTCTGACTCCAAGCATTACCAGCTGTTGTGGATAAAACCAATTATTATTGACTCGGTTTTATCGTTCTGCTTAGTGTCCCGGTTTGGTATTCTATCTCTTAACAGCAATAACTGCTTTGAAGCTAATAGTAAAATGGCCCAGTGAGCCGACAGGTGGGGTGCGGCCAAATCCCTGTACTTCATGCAAAGATTACCTGCAACCATCTCAAAGCTGCAGTATGTAACTTTTACAAAAACATAATTTTAAACATTTGTTTAAACTGTCACTATGCTGTGAGAGTAGGCTAGGAGTCAGATAAATAATAATAAAAAAAAAAATCAAGCTCCTCTGCCTCTTCCATTGCTACAATTATCTGGAAAAATGCAGTGAGAAACAACCAATCAGAGACCGAAGGAGCGTCTAATCGCTGTCAGTCAACCTTGTGAATGTGCTCTTCAATGTGAATGGCAGAAAAACAACATAGACACAGTTTATCGTGTCTATGATAACCAGCCTTCCTGAGGAAGAAGCTCTAGCGTAGCAGAGAGCAAGGGGGAGGATGAGAGTGGCGTGTCCACAAAAGGGACTGACAATCAGAGCTCCTCCTGGCTCTGATTGGTTGTTTCTGCAGGAGCAATGGATTTGATTAGATGACAGCAGGACCGTCAGGGGAAGGCAGAGGAGACTGAATTCACAGATTATATTATACTGGCAGGACATAATGATAATTCTAACAAATATGAAGAAAACATTTTTTTTAATAAGTTACTGCAACTTTAAGAAATGTGTCTCATCTTCTGCATGGTGAGTTGAGACTTCTCCTATCTGGATGCAGATATTTGATCACCAAATGCAAAACTGACCCATTTTGTTCCTGTAGCCATAAATTTCCAAAATCAGTATAGTTTAAATATTTTTATGTTTTTTTAATCTTGTTCTATTGAGGATACTGTGATTTAGGCTGTGCTTTCATTTTAGCCTATTGCTTTTATGGTTTTTAATACTTCAAAGTATTGATCACTGGACTACTTTTAATCATATCATATTTATATTTATTGTCGTTTCATGCCAACTTTCCTAATAGGTAAGAAAGCTGACTCACTTCAATGTAACCAAATCTACCTAACGGTAAAAACAAAGCTGACTGATTGATAGACTCATCATCAGGAGTCACTATGACTGTAATAGAAATCCTGGACATGAAGTTCTGCATCGTTCTAGTCAAACTCTTGGTGACAGGCAGATCCCCTCGTACCTTGGTCATTTATATATTCCACATAAACAAATTAACAGTTTCAATTTTCCCTCACAGCTTTAACAAATTCTCCAGCTGCTGCTTTTGAACTCAAGTTTTAACAAACACCTAATTATTCACCAACAGTCTGTCATTATGTAGATGTTTCCATGATGACTAAATGATCAGCTTTTATAAAAATGAGGATAAAAAATAGATCAATTATTCACCTGAGAATAACCAAGATTACCATTTATAACATGAAGGTCGATGTACTGAAAAACAACAGGTTTCATCCAACATTGTGTCATGTCCATGTGAAGACTTTTGAACTTTCCCTTATATGTGAGACAGAGGGTCCAATTCACAGTTCTCAATCTCTTTGACCGTCTGTTCAACCATGACGGTCATCTTTAGATGTCTGCAAAGGTCTGATGAGTCCCTCTGGGACTGACAGCTTAAAAGCTCAGAACTCTGTCAGCTTGGTGTGGTGACACACATGATATGTAAAATTGTGGGTATGGATATTTACTGGTTTTATGTTAGTATATTTTATTATTCAGTAACACTACAAACCAAAAACAACAAATATGCAATATCCTAACAGAAAACTTTTGAGTCTATGTGCACAGTGTGTGAGACCTGCAGCGCTCATGCTGATGCAAGTCATCTGGGAGACATCTGGAGTCTGTTGTAACTTGTATCTGCTGATCAAACTCTCTTTGAAAACGGATATTCAGATTTTTCATTCCATAATAACTGAAACTACATATTTGAAAGTTTGAAGAACTCATGCTTTCTTTAAAATTTAGTTTCACACGAAGCACTCCTCTGATCTATTACAGTGTGAGTTGTCAGCAGACTTCCTTAGGAATTACTTTCTAAACATTTCGGTGCTTGATCTAAATACTTCACTGAAAACTGAAGTCATAATGAACGACATCATAAGTTCATGAAGCCTATATGAGTCTACTACTGGATACCTCTGATGTGCATGTGAAGCACTGTAATAGTCATGGTGGGGGGATGCACTGTACCTTAATATAGAAAAGTTAGTAAGTGGGTGGAAAGAAGGAATGGAGTTTACAACAGCATGCGTGTTGATAGAGAAGATGAAGACAGCCTGTCTGGGTTCGGTTACAGATTGGCATCCCACTTTGTGGTTGGATCTGTCAGTCTAATGGAGACGTACAAACATGAACTCATAACCATTTGCTTACTGAAGGTTTATATTTTCCCATCAGCAAATGGACAACATCCCTTACTGAGCTGCAATTGGGGTTTGTTTTCACAGATATGTAGTTCAGACATATAAAGCTTTTAGACTCTTGGTTTATGTCACAAAAAAGATCTTGCAACTCTTACATTTGTAAAGCTAAATTGCACAAATAATAATAACACATGATCAAACCTATTAATATGTAATTTCAGACTTAATATCCTTCCAGCATCACTCGTTGTTCTAATTCTTTAAATAGATGACTGTGCTCGCGCTGTGACTGACACCCAGCAGGATTTCTGGGACCTGTCCTCTCCTCAGTGATGTATAGCAAGTCTGTGATTCTCTTGGTCATTGATCCAGACTGTTGGGTGCTCTGGAACTTGGTTACAGCTAAAAGAAGGAAGCAATTTGACATCTGACTCATTGAATCAGTTCTAAATAGAGAAATGGAAAAGACCAACAAACAACTGTGATATTGACCTGCCAACGGCTGTACCCAGGGCCAACGACGGTGCTGACGTTTCACTCACATGCACCTTCTCTAGATTTATGGCATTAAGCATTGCTTTTGACTCTTCCTCCATTTTATTCAGATATTATTCTTCTCAGGCAGGGTTTTATATATTTATAAATATTATTTGACAAGCAAAGTTCTACAGGTGAAAACTTTTTAGATTTAAATGAGACATTTGGCACCAATTATCTACTATAATGATTTTCTATTTAATCTTTCGTTGTTCTGTATAATCAGTCCCATGAAAAAAGTAATTTTTACCAAACATTTAAGGTTGTACGTTGATGGGATCAAATCCTCTGAGCCTGACTTTCTTTTGAGGGTCCCACAAGGCTCCATTCCTGGTCTTCACATTTTATGTTTAATGATTTACCTGAAACTTCATAAATCCAAAGTATTAGTAATTTTTACACAGGCAAATATTTCCGTTAAACATTTTTAAATTTCTCATCAGCATAAAAAGATTTTAATTCTTGTGAATCTTTTCAAATGAAAATATAATTTACTCTCTAAAATCGTTTAGTGTCATGGTTTGTGGTTGTGGAGAGGCAGAGGCACCAACTGAGTTTGATGATTTAATTAAGAAAATCAGAGAGTACAAAAGTCCAGGCAGCAGGTGACCACTGAAGTGAGAAGCTCAGACCCTGGTAGCAATAGAAAACTTGACAACACAACGGCATGACGAACAACAGCTAAGACAAGGACCAAACAGAAACACAGACACAGGTGGGATTAAATGGACAAGAGGTAATCAGGGAACACGAGACACAGCTGGGAGCAACCTGGGCAGACAAGACGACACAGAAACTAAATTAACACACAGAAAAAACGAATCCTTACATTTAGGTTATGTTACATTAAAATGTCTGTCTGAGGAGAGAAGCTATATATCGTACCTACATATCAATGTCTTTGGTTATACTAGAGTTTAATTTCAGCTTTCAATTGTCAAAAAAAAAAACTTTGCAAAAACTGTACCAGCCAAGTAATAATCAGCTAAAATCATATTTAATAGTTTGTGCTGCTTTTTTTGTAAACAATGATAGTTTTTATAACCATTTTGAAAGATAATTTTTGAAAAAACTATGAAAGTTTTTCACAAAAATTACTCATTATTTAGTTATTATTAGTAATTATTTAGCAGAAACACAACTATGTTTTGGAGGGTACAAGACCTTCTACCATCATCTTACAGGGAAGCAGCATCAGAGCCAAACTCAACAAGCTGACAAGGACGGCTCTGTTTGGGTGAAGCATTGGATTGCCAAGTATTCTTCCAAAGAAAAATACTTTGAAAACTGAATAATATTATGGGCATTTCTGAACATTGGCTTCATCACACAACAGTCAGAACCTTTTCAGAGTCACTGTATGACAGATCACTACAGGATTTCCTCCCTTCTCACAGATAAGACCATACACAATGACTTTTAAAAAAAATACAGTGTCATAAACGATGTGGTTGAGGTGGTGAGGAAACGCAGGTAGACCCAGGTAAAATGAGAATGATGAATTTAATAATGTAGCTCACAGTCTTGAACAGGCAGCACGGCAGAAAGTTAGCACACAGCTAATACCGGTAGCAACTGGATAACAGACATGTAAACGAGCTTAGGTCGATGCAGGACTTCACAGTTCAACTGCATACGACCCATAAACAGACGTAGACTGACGGCACAGGGAAACGGTTACAAATGACGAGGATCTGACAAGGAACACAGACAACAGGTGGGGCTAAATACACACAGGGTAATCAAGGGGATACGACACACCTGGGGAGCAATCAACAGGGAGGACAGAGACTCACAGGGAAAACAGGACTGAACACAGAAGAACTCAAAAATAAACACACAGAAACACAGATCATGACACAGAGAGGATGGGCTACATCAGTATTTCATTTGTCTTTCAAGTTATTATTTTGATATGAAGTTAACTAAATTTAAGTTTTTTACAGTTAAACACATGGAACATTATGGAAGCATTTCTACTTTTATAATTACACTGCTTAAAGTAAAAATAGTAATAAGGGCAGTCTATAAGCTTATGGAAAGAATGACAAATTGATAACTTTAGCAAAACTAAATAAATTCACAATATATCATAATATATTAAGAAAACTGCGAATGTGTTCTGATATTTCATAAAAGGAAATATGAATTCTTTTTCAGGTCTTTTTCAAATTTACCTACAAAAAAGGAGAAATGCTCTGACTCATTCTCTCTCTCAATCTTATTTCTTGTTTTCTGTTAAAACGTGTCTTTCCCAGAAGTCTGTGTTTTACTTCCTCTATTACTTTTGTTTTGGTTTGAATTTTAATTATTTCTGATGAAGCCTGGTGTTCTGTTTCTGTTTTCTTTGTTCTGTGGTGTTTTTGGTCAGCCATTTTCTCCTAGCTCAGTTTCAGTTACTTGCTTTCTTTTACAGTTGCACCTGTTCCTAATGCATCACCTCCTTTTTTAAAGAATTGCCTCTCCAGCTGAAATATCACTCAGTCCTTTCTGTCTCCTCTCTTGTTAGTTTTTCGTCATTTAATAAATCACTTGTTCAAATTTTTTGTCCTCCCACAACTCGACACATGACTACATGGCGACCATTGTACTTTCAATTAGGTTTTTTGATCTGATCAAGTATTCATGCCAAACCAAACACAATCAGGTCACCCAAACCACAAAACTCTTCAGTGTGGACGTTTTCACTTTAGGAAGAAGACTTTAGCTAGCTATTTATTTTTTCAGGACTTTAAACATTAAGTTAGGAAAGAAAATGTGCAAAGATTCTATGAAGGACACAGTATTTTCTACAGAGATGTGTGGTCTGTTGAATCAGGTAATCTTCTGGATAACATATGGTGAAAGGAAGGATCTATGCAAAAGTGATGACTTTCAAGTTAATGTTAAGCCTGATAAGTGCTAATATAAAAAGTTACAGCCTGCTAGAAATGCAATCTGTCTTATAAAGGCGATGTTATTTAACAGACAAAAAACAATATAATTACATACATAATTCATACAGGTATACATACGTATATAATCATGCACTCATGTACTGTTTACTTCATGATGACCATTTACTTATATGAACTAAATTCTTTCAGGGTAAATATCTTTTTTTCTAACTAATTTTGTCTTGGTAAATTTCAGCTTTCATCTATTGATACTCATTTTCATGTTTTTTAACTTGCACCTCATTATCTTTCCAAATTGCATCAACATTCACATAGACATCTTCATCAGTGCTTTCTTCGTCTTCTTCCGATCTTTGTTCTGATGCTGCGTAATCCTTTACACCAACACTGATTTGTCTTAAATCAGGGTCTGCTTCCTCATAATCAGGATCATCATCACTTGTTGACTCTTTGTCCATCTCCAGCTTCTTTACTGAGCGAAAAACATCAATATTTTCATAGTCATCACAATCATTCTCGAGGTCTTGTGTGTTTAACTGCTGGAAAGTCACTGAATAAAAGGAAACAAAAGAATTTATGAATAAAATGTAGAAATAATTTTAAATGCCTGAGCTTGTATCTCTTGAATACATACTTTGGTTTTGGTCAGATGGTATGGGCCGTTTAGAGCAAAGTTTCCTCCTGCAGCCCAGGCAGACTGCTAGAGACACCAGCAGGACCAGCAGCAGGATTCCACTGGAGACTGAGGAAACCAGCAGCAATAAAGAGGCTAGAAGAGAAAATACTTGGTCAGTTTATGGCTCTAAACCTGTGTTTTACAAACTTTTCCAGGCTGAGGAAGATTAACCTATTTAACCAATAGTCACAGACCATCTAACTTGAAATTACCCAGCAGTAATACATCTTAATATATACAACTTGAAATGAAAATATTAGACTCTTACACTTGTTTTTGTTTTCTTTGTTTATCCATGCTGTTTAGTAAATGGAAATGGCCACAACAAAGCAATGAACAAGTCTACTGGGCATTTTGAGTTATTTTGTAAGTGTGAAGTACGGGGGTGGCAGCATCATGTCGTGGGACTGTTTTACTGCAGGAGGAACTAGTGGAATCCCTAAACCAAACGGCACCATGAGGAAAGAACATTGTTTAGAAATATAAATGCATCATCTAAAGAAATCAGCCGGGAAGTAAAGGATTATTGGGAGAAATCGATCTTCCAAATGGACAATGACCCAAAGCACACAGCCTGTGGTTACAACATGGCTAACGGACAACAAAGTCAATGTTTTGGAGTGGCCATCACAGAGCCCTGATCTGCATCCTGTGGAGAAATTGTGGTAAGGTCTGAAATCTGAGGCGGCCTACCAAAAGGGACTCAGTTCTACCAGTTCTGTCAGGAGGAATGGGCCAGAACTCCATTAAGATACTGTGAGAGGCTTGTGGAAGGAAACTGGTCTGGTGAAAACCAGCTCATTATCCCTGTGTGTGCGAGGACTGAGGTAAATGGTACAAGTGATACGGGTATGGGGTCAGTTGAACCCCATTTGTAAACACAAGGGTTAAACTACAACTGGCTTCGTCCAGAGGTTCTGGGCTCTCAGCTGCTGAGAAACAATTGCTTCTGTTGATTTTTAAGTTTTACCCAATCACTAACCAATGCATTGCATACATCACCAGCCCGTGACGTATGCAATGCACCAGTTCCATGCTAAGAAGCATATACATTTCTGATTTCAACTGTATTTAATTAGGGACTTGATTGCTGAACATACAGCAGATGGTAGATTAGAAACGAGATGCAGCTGGGAGGGAAGACAAGTAGCTTAAATAGAAATGAGGAAATGGCTGAAAATACACGGGGAACGTGGGAACTGACATTTAAACAAACCAGAGACACAACCAGATCTTAGTTTGTGGGGGAAATTACTTTATCATGAGAGGGCATATGTTATTTTTTTTGTTTGTTTTGTTATTTGACAACTAAATTTGACATGCTTAACTAATATTATTATTATTAATAATGAGAGTTTAGAGGAATACATAATAAGGTATTTTACTCAAGGTTTTGAAAT
>NW_006800217.1:580741-619471 GCF_000485575.1 Poecilia formosa
AAGAGGTGAAAGTTGTCGCGGCCATTGAACAAGTGATGCTGACTTGTTGACCCCAGGTGACCTCAGCAGAGCTTATAGAGATGCTGGGCTTTGGAAGGTTATCTGAAAAATAGTAAGTTGTGAGAATTAAATTGTATTCATTTCCGCAACTGAATGACACTGAAAATAATAATCTTTTACTGAAAGTTTATTTATTTTTTTATTTATTTTTGTCTCTGGTGGAGACAGTGCATGGCAGCTTCACCTCTGTCAGACTGACCACATGATGAAGTGTCATGAAAATATTTAAATCTGTAGAGTGGAAACTATAAACCATCTCAACAGACTCACTGAAACACAGTACACTGGAAAATAAAGCACACTAATGATAAACAAGGCAAAGATCCATCCATCCATCGATCCATCCATCCATCCATCCATCCATCCATCCATCCATTTCCTGACACCCTTATCCCATTGAGGTCAGAAGCTGCACTGGTGACTATCTCCAGCTGTCAACGGGTGAGATGGTCAGGCGACGCCCTGGGCGGGTCGCCTGTCCATAGCAGGGCAAAGATTCATTCATAAGTAATTTACATCTGAATTACACAAAAAGAAATCACCCCAATTCTAAAGTCCTTCCAGTTAGGTGATCAATCACTGAACAACTTAGCACCATAAAGATCTGCTGCTGTTGTTTCAACCTTCCAGATCTCTAGGTCTGTATGATGTGTGTATTGATGATCTTGATGATGGCAAAATGTAATGTTTGTTGCTGATTTCTCAAGTGTTGACTGTATTTAGTTTTTATGACTTCTTCTTGTATTTTGACAATGTAAAGCACTTTGAACTGCCTTTTCCTGAAATGTGCTATACAAATAAACTGGAGTGATTAATTACTCAAATGAAAACTAAACACAGTGGCTACTATGAAATAAATAATCAAAATCATATAAACTAACCCAGCACCATATTCAAGAAAACTCCAAGTCTGTGTAGAATTTCAGTTCCCATTGAATCCATAGACACACAGAGAAATCTGCAGATGATGAGAATCAGGTATTTTTTAAGTAGCATTGATTGGAGACTCAGTCATTTTCTGATCAGCTAATACATCACACATAAGAATACCTTTCATTTTGTGTTTAGCTGCTTTCAGACAAAAGTTACTGGCCATTACATCTGAGCATTAAAAAGTGAACATTTAAATGCTGTTGTATTGCATAGAGGCTAACTGGTGTTTAATAGAGAATTGGGTGAAGGGATAAGAATGTAGTTGTGTAAACCCAGATCTAAAATGAAAAATGAACTATGGACTTTCAAGAATATTAATGTGACTAGTATTGTAACACATCTGAGGGCGTGTATTTTATTGTTAATTAGTTGTTCCTGCACAGCAAGAAATATAGAGGGATGAACAAACTACAAGTTGGGAAAGTTGAGCAACACCACAAGCCTTAGCCCTTCAGTAAAGCCGTCTTGTGTTTCCTGAAGTGAATGACACACATTAGTGGACTCAGTTTAAGCAGAAGAAATATCGGTAAAGATGGAGCTAAACATTTGAATTATGGGACATGGATTCAAAGTCACCCCATGATTCTGTACATTGACAACAGAGACGCAGGTGGTTGGTCCTCTAGAGAATATTTTTTTCAAAGAAATATGCCTCCTAGAAAGATTTATGTACAGAAAAAAAAGCTTCAATTTAGATAAAGTCTACTAAACGTAACCATGCAAATCAGATATTTTTAGATCCTGGCACTTCAGATACTTTGTGTTCTGGATCTAATGCATAGGCTACATCTTGTTGGCAAAAGAAGTAACTGTGTTATAAATCATGGGAATCATATTCTGATCAGTGAACACACAATACACAAGCTCTACCTTTCAATTTCTGTTTAAATGCTTTCAGCCAAAAATTTACACTGACTAAAATGTCTGAACATTTAAAATCAAACATTTAAATATTTGTAAATCATTTTTCCTTTACCTGAACAGATCACACCAGCATCCCCACTGTGACGACAGTTATGTCTCCCATAACTTCTGTGTGAACAGCTGATTAGAGAGCTTTCATATCCTGAGCACTGAACACCATGAAGCCAGATTTGTCCAAATCCTTCACCAAAGCGAGCAGAACCAACTGCACTGATAGCCGGACCACAGTCCAGCTGTCTACAAACCACTTTAGCATCAGCTATGTCCCAGTTATCATCACAGACCGTTCCCCAGGAATATCTGTAGTAAACTTCAACCCTTCCAGAGCAACGAGTTGACCCACGTCCTGCCAACCTGATCTGACCTATAAGAACAGCATTTAATATATTTATGTTGATGTTCTGATAATATAACACTTCTATATACTATGGGAATCTGAAAGAAAAGATAAACTGACCTGTTGAGAATGTTGAGGTCAAAACAAAGGTAACTGTAAGATAAACATTTGGACTATTATTTTGTTAATAAATAGTAAACAGTTCGTTCAAAATATAACATTTCTTATCTATATATCAGGAAAGTTACAAAACACAGCAAATATTGTAAAAAAAAATAAAAAATGAAAATTTGAACTTACAGATAAAGCCTGTAAAGAGTTGAAGGTTCCCATGCTTTCTGTTCCACATAGCTGCATATAGCTTCACTGTGATCTTCAACTGGTGTTCAGAAACACATCTGGCTTCGCACTAAGTTCATTCCTGAGACACTTCCTCTTCACATATGTGGTTTTTAAAATGTTACTCAACTCAGAAAAAAAACCTTCTTTAAACAGCAACACTGTCCATGTTGTCATGAAAGCAGATTAACCTGATACACCGCACTTCAGAGGAGCCTTTAAAATGTCATGGAAAATTTGTTTTAAAACTGAAATCACAGCCTCAGCAGGCTTTAAACACACAAGACAAACAACCTCACACAGTACCTGAGGGAAATTTAGAGGGACTGAAAATCTACCTGTCATGTTTTCCAACCAGTGGAGGAAGCTTCAGTACCTAAAAGGAACCAATGTATGCATGAAACACCCCAGGCCAGTATTTGTACCCATCTAGAGATCGAGCCGCACATTTTTGGTACATATATTGAGGGGAGTATTCTATGGATCAGGTTGCATTAAAAAAGACGGAAGAATAAATACAGACCACTTATTAGATGTGGAATAATAAGTGCCTTCCATGCAGTGTCTTGCACTGGCTCAAGAAACTCTAGAGTGTGAATGCTGTAATGGTGTTAACCTAGAAGACAGTGTCTCAAACATGCTTGATAAGATTCACACAACTTAATGTTCAAGGAGTAGCAAAAGCACAACTTCCTCAGCAAAAAAGCAAAAGCAGAAGAAGCTGTGTTTTAGGTCAGCTCTTAAAGAGAAGCATGCGTCGAGGAGCATGAACAAACATCTAGGAGGAAGAGAGAGCTTGACCTTATGCTTTCTGCAACTTCTGCAAATTTAGCAGTTCTGCAAGTTTCTGAGTTTCAAAGTATATCTAAAGTATCATCAAATCCTATCAATCAAATGAAACATTTTAAATGGTGCATCAGGAAAAGGAAAGCAGGAAGGTAGCAGTTTCATTTCAACTCAGTAAACCAGTCAAAGTATTCAGACCTGCAGAGCAAATATTACAGACCAAAGTATGAACTGTGTCAAGATCCGTGTTTTTGTGTGTTTATTTTTGAGTTTTCTGTGTTCAGTCCTGTTTCCCTGTGAGTCTCTGTCCTGTCCTCCCCGTTGATTGCTCCCCAGGTGTGTCTCATTCCCTTAATTACCCCGTGTGTATTTAAACCCACCTGTTGTCTGTGTTCCTTGTCGGATCCTCGTTGTATGTATTGTGGTTTGTGTTTGTTCTGTCTAGTCCGTTTGACAGTTGCTACCGGTATTTAGCTGCGTGCTTGTTCCTGCCGTGCTGCCTGCCTTGGACTGTTTGGGTGCTTATTCATCATTAAACCTTCATCATCACCATAACCTGGGTCTCAGCGTCTCTCCTCACCACCAACAACCTCACACCTTATGACAAACTGTACCATCAAGCAATGTACTATCTCCACCAGATTTACAAGGTCTGGCTCCATAAGCACAAATAGATAATACACAACATCTGGATCTTTTGCCACATAGTTTAGTTCATAACACAGTGGGAAAAAAACTCTGAGAATATGTTTGGTATTTTGCAAAGACAAAACCCTCTTCAGTGCATCTCCTTCATCAGAATGTTTAAACAAGGAGTTGATAAAAAAAAAAGTAACATAGGTGACTGCCTGTACTATTTGAATGACCAAGAGACCTGGTGCACAGTGCTGACATGTAGCTGCAGGTCAAGGCTGTGTAAAAGCAAAACAGTTGTTCAATGAACACTTTGGATGAAACATCATAGCTGCTTTCATTGAAAAGGCTTTAGTCTGGACTTCCATTGCAATTCAGCAATTCAGACATTTTAAGTGTATTCTCTTTTCATGTGTGAATGTCATAATGTTATGGAAACATTATATGTGCAAGGATTAGACATCTCAATAAGCATGAAAATAATTTTATGTAAATTGCCATTGAAATGAGAGAGAAATGAAGAGCCTTTGCTTATGACATATGGGGAGCTTCCAAAATCAGTCCTTGGTTTCAAATTTGGTTGAATTTATTGAAAAGCAAATAAAAATGGTTTCAGTTTCTTTATTTGGTGACATCCAGAATGCAGCATCAGCAATTTCTCCCTCTGTCCTTGAGACAGACTGAAGTTGCTGCCAACCAAACAAGCCATGCACATAGATTAAAACAGGAGAGGGAGACCTTGAACTGCTAACTAAACAAGGAGTTGACTGTTCTGTCCCAGTTTGGAATGAGCTTTGTCGATTTTCTGCAGGTCGGCTGTGCGACGGTTAGGGTTGCCACCCGTCCCTTAAAATACGGAATAGTCCCGTATTTAGCTGTTAAATGTTGCGTCCCGTATTGAACTGATACGGGACGCAATTTGTTCCGTATTTCTATAAATATCCGATACACACGACTATCACACACATATCAACACTAATTATAACAATAATGACCAAAATAAAACACAGGATACATTAAGGTCAGATAAATTGTCGTGGCGGGATGTAAAAAGGACCCCAAAGAAAACTACGGCCCGACGCTATTGTAGTTGCCTAGAGACGGACACTATGCAGCTGCGATGAGCTGCTACCAACCCGTGTCTTTTTAAAACGTCCTTGACCCGATGCTCCACCGTTCTTAGAACGTAGGCGTGGACATGTCCCCAGTAGAACCAAAACCTCTCGTAAAGATACAGACGGGAGAGGGAAGACTCAAATCAAAGGCTGAACATGTTAGTGAGGATGAATACAGGCATTTAAAACAAACAAAAAATTATCCATCATGGCGTGGTGTGCTGGTGTTTGATGGACAGAATGGAACTGCAGACCTGTCAGAACCTAAAGAACCAGAAATCAGCATCTCTTCATCCCTCAATCATCTCCTGAGGCTGAAATAGTACAGAACATTTTATTACTGATCAAGTTTCTTATTGTGCTTTTAGTCGACTGTTACGAGTTGATTATTTGCTTATTTAATGTATGATGATATCAGCCAAAATAATATAAATGGTCATTTAGGGAAAAAATCATACTAAGAGATTAACAGTAAATACATAAATTTCCTACTTGAAAAAGGTTTGTTAGGGCTTTCTGTTTGTTTTATTAGAAAATGTTGACATCTTTTATTAATTTAGTGTTCAGTGGTCATTTAATGTATTATTAATGTCAGACAAAGACCTGCAGCCCAGGGGTGGTTCTAGATGGTATGGGGTACAGAAGAAATTATGCTAAATAAATGTCTTTTGTTAATACTCAGAGGTGGATTATTTTAAAATGTACTTACACAAATGTAAGTATGCTTGAAATATACTAAAGTATATATATTTTTCACTATGGTACAGACGTGAGTGGAGAGACGCACATTCCAGGCTGAACAATGTCTGACTCCAGGCTAAACAGGGAATTATTTAAAAAATGTGTCCATCGTGGCGCAATGTGCTGCTGCATGATATCAGACAGAATGGATCAAGAGAGGAACACTGCAGACCCGTCAGAACCTAAAGAACCAGACATCAGCTCCTCTTCATCCCTCAGTCATCTGGTGAGGCTACAGAACATTTGAAGTGTTTACATCATAAACTGAACTTTGCTGAAATGTGCTATGCAAATGAACTTGATTGATTGATTGATTGATTGATTGATTGATTGATTGATTGATTGATTGAGTGAAAATTGAGTGGCACACTCTCAGCAGTAGCAGAATTCTGTCATTGCAAACCATTCCAAAGATGAATTATGAGCATAATGCAGCCATGAAGTTGAAGAGGGATTTAATGGAAATGGTAAAAGATATGAACAAAATGAAATACACACAAGTAGGTGGAGTATATCAATACATTTTAAAAGTTGAAAAAAATAATATTTTTTTTCTCACACAAACACTGATCTTATGGAAAACACTAGTATTTATGTAGAATCTCTACTATAAGGTCTCCCTACAAGCAGAAAATACATGCTGTACACATCATCACCTCTCAAGTGAGGTCCAGCGTGGAAGGCTGACCGGATCGGAACCAGTTTCAGGAAGCAGTGAAGCGCTGCTGGCCTGATAGAGATGTCCTGAGTGTAATACTGAGAGGTTAAAGCTTTAAGTTATTCCTGCTTGCTTAACAAAGTCAGTTTTGGAAAAGATTTCCAATGTCTCCAAGATAGGTTAAATGCAGCGAACATGTCAGTCAGACAATGTGGTGGCCGGGTGTAAGCAATCAGATCAGAGACTTTGCTCTCGAATGCTGAAAGTCCGTAAAGAAAGAATCGACATGAGAGTCACTTTAGTGCTCACAAGATCTTCCAGACAAATCATGGCAGAGGACAAAACCTATTTGCTTCTAATGGACTAGTATGGAGAGCTCACTCAGTCTGCTCCTGTCATTGTGCATTTAAAATATTCCTATTAATATTAAAATATGTTAGTATTCATACAAAATATGAATATTACCAAATATATAGCCAAGAGAAACGTTATAAAAAATGACAATAGACTATTGGATGTGAATTACTAAAATTTAATCATACAAATAGATCTACAACCTAAAATCAGATTTTAGGTTATAGATGTATGTTAGCGATTCTGACAGTGTTTAGGCCTTGCAGGCCTTCTCTGCAAATACATAGGTAAACATGCCATAACATACTTCACTGCAGACCAAACATGTCCTTTGTCTTAAATTGTCTAATTTTTTTTTAACTAAATAGCTCTTTTATTATTCATATCAACATTCACAGAGTGTTCGTCTTCATCCTCCATGCTTTCTTCATCTTTTTTAGATCTTTGTTCTGCTTCTCAGTTATCCTCCACACCACTGAATCGTGTTGGATTAGGGTCTGCTTGACATCAATAGTTTTAATAGTCATCATAATCATTCTCGTGGTCTTGTGTGATTAAGTGCTGGAAAGATACTGAAACAAAGGGAAACAAAAGAACTTATGAATAAACTGCAGAATAGCAATTGGTTAATTATTAATGCCTGAGCTTGTATCTCTTGAATACAGACTTTGGTTTTGGTCAGATGGTATGAGCCGTTTAGAGCAAAGTTTCCTCCTGCAGCCCAGGCAGAATGCTAGAGACACCAGCAGGACCAGCAGCAGGATTCCAATGGAGACTGAGGAAACCAGCAGCTGTGAAGAGGCTAGAAGAGAAAATACTTGGTCAAAATGTGTTTTATTGTCCTAACATTCCAACTCCTAAAACCAGACATGTTCTACTGAAATGATCTGATAATCTGCTGAGCTGCTTATCTGTTCTCTATGCAATACATTTTCATACCAAAACAATGATAACTTGAGTAAAAGTAGTTTTCAAACAATGATTCACTTTAGAAAAAGCTAATCAAACCAACCTGCACCACCTTCCTTGTTAAAACACTGTGTTAAAATATGGGGCCCCTGAAGCCCTGGAGGGCCTTATTGAATTTGGATTAAACAGAAGTCCAAATAATTGATAATTGATTCATTTTAATTGTATTTTTTGATTTTATGATTTTAAGACTAGTTGTGAGTTTAAATAGCATTTCACCAGCGATGTTTTCCCTTAACATATAATTACCCAGTAATATTTTTACATTTCCTGTCAACCTTAATATCTTTTACAAAAACACAGTAGGACACTGTTGAACCGCTTCGGTGCCCCGACCACCGGGCTTAGCAATTTTTTCTGGGGGAAACCCTGCAACTACTGGAATAAGTTGTAAGGAATCTTAACTTGAAAGAAAAAATGGAATTCGAAAAGACTGACAAAACTTCAAATAAAGCAAAACACAAGACCAAAGTTCCAAATTTCATGACACAACCAGTTCTTAGATTGTGGGAGGAATTACTTCTTTTTACAAGGTGGATACATGGTTTGTATTTTTCTTTTTATAATTGAAATCATCATTTGAAAACAGAGTTTTGTATTTTTTCTGGTTTGGCATGTTTACCTACTAATGTATTAGTTTTGACAGAGAACAGGAATGCACAGTATGTCATTTTGTTTTTAAATGTTTTATTGGCTCTGGTGGCCTTTATTTGATAGTGAATTGACAGGAAAGTGGGTAATGTGGGAGGATCGAAGACAGCCCGGGAATCTAACCTGCGACAGCCATGTTGAAGATTAAGGCTAAATGTGGGTTGTGCTTAACCCCTGCGCCACCACAGCACCCCAAGACACTATGTAATTTTACACAGTATGCAATTTTACTCATTTTGTTTTTTAGATTTAAATTTACTTTTCATAAATTATATTGTTACTTACCTTTAAGAACCAGACTAATTGGTTCTGTCTGAGCAGAACTGAACCTCTGTGTAGTCATGGTAACCTCATACACACAGCGGTAGCTGCCCTGGTGTTCAAACTCAGAAGTTGGGAAGTTAAAGGAGGCTGAGTTTTTGACTGCTGGCCTGGTTTCTCTGATGTTTGACCCAGAGAAGATGAGAGAGAAATCTCCCTGAGGATATCTGGGGTTAATGGAGCAAGTGAAGGAGAAGCCGTAACCCTTGATAACCTCTGCTCCTCCTGCACCCCAGACCAACCCTGCATTTGGTGATGTCAGGGAAATGTTGGGTCTTTCTAGACTCACTGTGAAAAAAAAAGACATGGACATGGAAATAGAATAATATTATTCCATATAAGGGCATGGCCAATTGAGACGATGAATTATGGATTTTCTGTAAATATTTATATCACTAAATATTCACTATTTACACCATTTATTTAATCTTACCATTGAGACGAACAGAGTTACTGAGGAGGGAGGTGGATGTTTTACTTAACATCCTTTTCTCAAACTGACACTTGAATTCTCCATCATGATCCAGGGTCACTTTAGGGATGTTGAAGGTAGCAGAGGAGGAATATGATGACCGAGTCATTCTAAATGATCCTGAAGTCTGTTGGAGGATAAATGTTCCACTTAAAGAGGTGAAAGTTGTTGCGGCCATTGAACAAGTGATGCTGACTTGTTGACCCCAGGTGACCTCAGCAGAGCTTATAGAGATGTTGGGCTTTGGAAGGTTCACTGAAAAACAGTAAGTTGTGAGAATTAAATTGTATTCATTTCCACAACTGAATGACACTGAAAATAATAATCTCTTCCTGTCAGTTCATCTATTTATTTTTTGTGGTCAGACAGCCTGGTGGAGACAGTGCCCTGTCCCTTTTGTGTCCTGCTTTATGAACGCAAAGGGGACAGAGATAAGAACTTGCTGGCTTGAATGAATTCAGGGAATGCTCTGTATGGAGAGTTTGGAGAGTTAATGGTCATGCAGTAAAAACAAAGAAAACCATAAGGGGAGAAACATTTGACTTCAATGCACAGTATTGCATTGAATACAATATTCAATGCAATATTGAATATTGCATTGAATATTGTCTACAACCCCTGTTTACAGGGGTTGTAGACAAACAACCCCTGCCTTGTTTGTCTACAAGGCAGGGGTTTGTTGTAGACAAACCCCTGCCTTAGATTTTTGTAACATTTCATATAATTAGAGTTCCAAGCCCAGAGAAGCCAATGCAAGGCATGGCTGTTCGCCAGCTGTAAAGAAGATTCTGTGATATGACATTCCTGTGAGCAGCAAAATACTACTTCTGTGTAATTATAACAATATCAAAGAAAACGTAAGAGCAAAGGATAGGTATCTGATTAAGATCATGTTAATTGCTACTAAGAGGAGGAAATTGAGAAAGGAACCTCTTGTTACGAACAGTGGATTGAGATGATAGAAGAACTTTACATCATGGAAAAATCGACATATCTCCTGAGACCCCATCAAACACAAATAGAAAAAAGTGGGAGAAATGGGCACTGTTCAAACCTAAAGACAGCAACAAAAAATACAGAAAGAACTTGGAAAAACTAGAGAGGATAAAAGATCTAAAAAAAGAATAGCTCCCAAGCAAAGGTTTTACTTTATTTTTCATAATGTTGGATGTGAATTGTTCATGTATGTTTTATTTGAAAAATGGCAATAGAAACTTGAATGGTGAAAAAGAGGGGATGAGACTTTGTCACAATGTGTTCAGTTTTATACAGTCTTGGTCAAAAATCCAACACCGTAGGTTGTGTTTTTGAATAATTTACTAATGTGGGTCTTTATTTTTAAAACAGCCATGAACTTTTCTTTTCTTTGAAAAACCATTGAATGTACTAATCTAATAAAACACTCATACTATTCTACATGTAGACCTGATAATCTGGGAATAATTTGGTAATGTTTTAATGATTTCTGAATTTTTTACTTTTGTTTTTGTGCATTTAGATCAGAATTGTTAAAAGTATAGGAAAACATTTATTTTTATTTCAAATTTTACATACAGTATGTGCAAATGAGACATGATTCATAGTGTTCTTTTAGTAAACAAGGACATCTGCAAACATTTTTAGAATATTTTGATGGAAAATTGATTACAAATGGATTTTTATCATTTCAAAGTACAACTATTGTTATTTGGGCTTTTAAATGGTAGATAAGTATTTTTAATTTAAAAAATGATCTAGGGACATGGACATATGTTTATGCTATTCCTGTTACAGACCCAGTCATCAGTGAATATTTTTTTGGGATTTTTATAACAAACTATACATTTTATATGTTTTTTGTTGTTCTTGTTGTTTTATTGTTTGTTTGTTTTTTTTACTTTTAAGAAAAAAAAAGATGATTTATTTATTTATTTATTTTTATCAAAAAACTCTTCGATCCAAGGGCACTGGATTGGGTGTGTTTTGTTCCAGAGGTAGAAATTGGAATATTATGATGAGGTATGCCTATAAAAAAAAAAAAGAATTTCAGTTCTTCCCAGAGGCAAAATCTGTTTTACTGCAAAACCATGAGGAGTAAGCATTATCACAACTCTTGGTAAACCTGCCATGAGACCCAGTAAGACCACATGGTTTGGATGGGGGCAGGAGAGTCTAGGGAGGGGAGAGGCAAAGTGGACTTGGTTATACACTAGCATACATAGACTAAATTCACTGTAATGGCAACGCCTTAACCAAATGAGCAGTAACCTACAGATTCCCAACTTGGTCGATGTGTGAAGAGACTAGGCAACAACGGGCTGACAGGACTAGGGGAGAAGTTTGGCAGGGGCGATGCCAGGAGTCTTGGGCCCCATGACAAAAAATTAAATTGGGCCCCCCTTTCCCAGCTGCGGTTACAGTTTCTTGAGTCTATGAGCCATCAAAAGCATCACAATTTTAAGGCTTGCAACTGGCTTGCTTTCTTTGGTACAATACTGATACTAGCACAATATTTACTACTAGTGAATTTTACATGAAACAGTCCACATACTGCATCCAAACAGGTTTCTTAATATTTTTTATTATTAGTTTTAGCTTTATGAAATGTCTCTCTAAAATGCCTGTGACACAGGCAATGAGGTAATCCAGACTTCTCAGAAAATGCAATGTTGTTGCATTTTGTTCAAGTTGCAGAATATAACTTTAATAAAAAATATGTTTTTTCCACATTTGTTAAAGCTGTCATGATGTCTTGACAGTTTACTATGAAACAGATAATCAGTGAAAAGATCAATCTCTTCCATCTCCTCCTGAGCTGCTACTGCTGGCTAAAGAAATGCAACAAAACAACCAGTCAGAAAGAGGAGGACGGTCTTAGCGCTGTCAATCAACCTCATTCACTCACAGCTAAGTGTGCTAATGGAAGACTTTATCAAGATTGTTTGAATTTCTGTTAGTAATAAATAAATTGTTTTTGTTATGTAACTGTAAAAGGAGCAGAGAGACAGGAAAAATAAAATCCACATAGATTTCCTGAAAGGATCTAACTTGTCATTGAACACAGTGTTGCTCACTTTTTTCACTGGGACAAGGGTTACGGGATATGTTAGCGCTGCTGCCCTAACATATTCCGTAACAACTCATCTGTTGTTATGTGTGGTAAGAGGTACAGGGACAAGTTAAATATATAAATATGTTGGGTTTTTTTCCCCTTAATTCATTAAATGGTAGTGAAATGGAGGCAAACAGTAGTTGGTAGCTAAGCTATAATCAATTGGTGGACAGTCTACTCACCTCTCTTGCTGAAAAACTGGACTATAAATTGACTCTCCTGTCTTCTCTCTCTCTCTTTGAAAGCCTGACTATAATTTTTCTGGGCATCACAGTAACTGCCACAGTTTTTCTGGTCTTCTACTGACTGCTCCTGAAAATGGTCAAGTGCCCTAAGAGGAACAAACCATTTCATGCAGATCCAGCGGGGTGTTCAGCCCAAATATGGATAAAACAATTTTAAAAACACTATATGATTAATTTTGTAATTGACAGGGCCCCCAATTTTATTCTATTTCTATAAGAAAAAATAAAATAATAATTTGTGGGAGGGGCCCCTGTCGGTCAGGGGCCCTTGGAATAGTCCTAACTTTTTCCCTCTATCTGGCGCCCCCTGATGGGCAGGACCAGGGTGGACTTGCTGAATTGGGCTTGGAACCCATTAAATACTGATTTCAAATCAAGCTTAGCTTTTCTGAATGTTTCTGTATTTTTTAGGACACAGATGGGTGACTAAACTCAATAACCTGACATGCTTTTCTCATGACAAGAGAAAATTTGAAAAAAAATGATATTTACACTTCTGACATTTCATTGTTTACTCAATTTATTTAATCTTACCAGTAAGATGAACAGAGTCACTTCGGACAGAGGAGAATATTTGCCTTGACCGATACTGACACAGGAATTCTCCATCATGATCCAGGGTCACTTTTTGGATGTTGAAGGTTTCAGAGCCGGAAAACGATGGCTGAGTCATTCTGAATGAGCCTGAAGTCTTTTGGAGAGTAAATGTTCCGTAATGAAATTGTGTAATTGCAATAGAACAAGTGATGATGACTTGCTGACCCCAGGTGACCTCAGCAGCAGGACTAATAGAGATGTTGGGCTTTGGAAGGTTCACTGAAAAAGAGTATTTTGTTACTGAAATTGATCTTTCCTGAATATTGCCAGATATTTTAGGGACCCATGGATGATGGGATTTATTGACTTGAATTTTTTTCTCAAAACTGAAAAAAACCTCCAAAAAAAAAAAAAACACTTTTGATTGTCACTGCATTTTCAAATAAATTAATTCATCTTACCAGTAAGACGAACAAAGTCACTGTAGACAGAGGTCAATGTTTGGTTTGACATCCTTTTCTCATACTGACATTTGAATTCTCCATCATGACCCACGGTCACTTTAGATATGCTGAAGGTAGCAGACGAGGAATTTGATGACTGAGTCATTCTAAATGATCCTGAAGTCTGTCGGAGGATAAATGTTCCACTGAAAGGTGAAGCTTCAACAGAACAAGTGATGTTGAGTTGTTGACCCCAGATGACCTCAGCAGGGCTTATAGAGATGTTGGGCTTTGGAAGTCTCACTGAAAAACAGTAGTAGTCTTTATTTTATGTGTCATACACCCTTACAGGTGCCCAGTCCACAAGGAGTTACAACACACAATAAAACATATACAAACAAGCAGAAAGACAAATATTCTTTAAACAAAAAGTATCCTCTTTCTAAGGTGCCAGGCATTCAAAATAAACTGTGCTAACTGAAACAAAAAATACTTAAATAAATAACACATTTTATCCTCATCCGTTAAATAAAAGAAATCTGGATAAACATCAAGTATTTTAGTAAATAAATCATTTCTTAGTGTCAAGTACAAGGGACAATAAAACAATTCACTCTCAATTTCACCCAGATCACACAAAAAACATCTTCGGATTTCCTCTGGGACTGAATGAAAACGTCCCATCTCCAAAGCCAAAGGCAAAGTGCCAGATCTGAACTTTGTTTTTTAGACAAGTTTAATGATACGTATGGCTCAAGGCCATAAGCATCCTTTATTAAAATATAAGTGCATAATTTTGGATTATGTAAGAATATCGACTGCCCACAATTTTTATAAACTTCAAAATAAAACTGTTTAAGTAATTATGTTGAATATTACATCTTAATTTATTCCTATAAGTGTACTGAAAATCCACCTTCTCAAATATCTTCTCCATCTGTCTGGCCTAAGCATAGTATTTCTATGCACATCAAAGAAATATCGCAGGACTCTACAATGAACTTTTTCACTGTAAGGTTGTTGACAGTAACCCCAGACTCCCGCTCCAGAATCTAATACTGGGCAAACACAAGATCCATACAACTCAGTATACATCCTATGTCTCAGGTCACAACCGTATTTGACTGTATTTATAACTGAACCTAGCTCTCTACCAGCTGAGTCCGATTGGATTTTTGTCCCTTCTTCAAATGTTAGATATTCATCCACAGTAAATCCCAAATAATTATAGGTTTTTGTAATGGACAAAGTAGTAGGCCCAAAACAAAATATAAATGTTGTCAATGCTTGACTCAGTTTTCTGAAATAAATAACTTCAGTTTTTTCACAAATTTATCCTCAACCACATTTTGTTACACCAAATGTAACAAAATTTAACAGTTTCTGAAGATGTGGTCCACTTTTAGCAATAAGCAAAATATCATCTCCGTACAGTAATATAGAGATGATAATCTACTCTCACTTACTCTCACTCCCACATTTACATTACCATTACCAAGTCATTTATATATAATGTGAAGAGTGGGAAACAGAACATCTCTTTAACACGATATGGTGTTAGAACACCCTGTTCTGTAATCGTTTACCTGAACACAAGATTCTGATATGATAAACAGCTTTTATAGAATTATAAAATTTTCCATCAAATCCTGCTTTTAATAACTGAAAAAATAACAATTATCGGTTAACATAATCAAAAGCTTTTTGGAAACACAGAATAAGAGTTTATTAAGCAAGAGCATGCAACCTCGAGCCCCAAGTGTCAATTTGAAAATCCCACATTGATTCTGAGTAACTGAGTAAAAATGATAAAAAAAACAACTAATGTTTTTAATATATATAATAAATATAATAACAAATGGAAGTTTTTTTTTAGCATATTTTAGTGTTTCCTTAAAATAATTGAATTGCAAGAATGAAACTAAAATCAATAATTGTTTGATCTAATTTTCTTAGCATTAGGTAGGAAACGTTGTGGGGTTTCTCTTACATCACTTTCCAACAATATCAATGACTCATGAAATAAATTGTTTCCATCTTGTTTTGTCAAAAGTGTTATGTTTCTCTTCATTTAAAATCGAACAATAGCAATGAAATTGTATTTCTATAAAAGTGATAAACTTGCTTGAGTACATATTTATCAAAATATATAAGTTGTCTTTAATTTAAAAAGTCAGACAACATTGGTGAGTCTAAAAAAGTTTAATTTACCCAGACAGAGAGTAAAAATGTCTATTTGGATGGTGAAGGTTGCAGAGCCATTCATTAGAGACTCATAATATTTTGTGAAATGTAAAACGATATGGTGTCCCCAGAATGTCCCCAGAGTTTTTGGGAGATTAATGAATTATTTGATTCTGTTCTAGAAACAAATAAAGAATATATTTTAAACAATTGGTTGCACTGCTGAAGTTTCACTTTGTATGCAATTTATTTAGTCTTACCTGTAAGATTAACAGAGTTACTGAGGAAGGAGAATGTTTGGTTTGACATCCTTTTCTCATACTGACACTGAAATTCTCCATAATGATCAATAGACACTTTAGGGATGTTGAAGGAAGCAGAGTTGGAATCTGATGACTGATTCATTCTGAATGATCCTGAAGTCTTTTGGAGAATAAATGTTCCACTTAAAGGTGCAGCTGCAATAGAACAAGTGATGCTGACTTGTTGACCCAAGATGACCACAGCAGCAGGGCTAATAGAGATCTTGGGCTTTGGAAAATTTGCTGGAAAATAGAAAGTAGATAGAATAAGATTTAATTTCTGAAAATCTTTGAAAAATTTACCTTTAGAAATGATTTTGTGTAAAGATTGTTATCAAACAAATCCATACTGAGAGACAAATCTATGCCGAGAACCTACAAATACAGTTTAATCTGAACCAGACGACTGATTTTTAGCTGGAACACTAGATGAAGAGTTTTAATCATGAAAAAAGTCTGAAAATTCTGCCACAGAGACACTCGGACATGGATGGGGGACTCCAGTCCTCGAGGGCTAGTGTCCTGCAGCGTTTAGATGTATCCCAGTATAGATGAATTAAATAAAAATACGATATTGGAGAACCAGGGTCCTGATAAATAATAATCTGCATAATGACATTATTCAGACATTTTATTTAGGTGTTTTTGATCAAGGACATATCTCAAACTTTCAGGAAACTACCCCTTGAGGACAGGAACTGCCCATAGGAATAGGAATAGGGTCACCCTAAAAACCAGGGAGCTGATACATGAACAGGTGATCAATGGCATGGAAACCAGGTGAGTTCAATCAAGGGTATGCTTTTTGGTGAAAAATGCTGAATCATTTGATCTCAATTGTAGAAAACTTGCAGACATATAAAACATGGTAAGAAGCAGCAGAGCATAGCAAAACTTTGCAAAATATATAAAACTGTTGAAGAGTGAAAACTTAAAGTCGATGTAAAATTGATACACTGCTTTCAAAGCTAAACTATGAGGTGATAGCAATTTATAAGGTAAAATAAGTTAAAAAGTCAAAGCTAGCTGACATACTAATAATAGCATGTAAGCTATCACTAGCAAGTTGACTACAGTAAAATACCCCATGCAGGGTGAAAAACCCAAATAAAAGTTAAAATTAGCCAAAATGGTAAAGCCAGATAAAATACCAATAATAGCATCTAGGCTAGCTGTAGCATGTTGAACTACTACAGGAACATACTCCATGCAATTAGCTAAACGTTAAAGCTAGCTAAACTACTAATAATAGCATTTTTTGTCTATCACTAGCATGTTGACCTATGTAACATCCTCCACTCAATAAAAGTTAAAATTAGATATATAAATAGAGTTAGCTAAAATACTATCAATCAATCAAATTTTATTTGCATAGCACCGTTCAGCAACACGGCATTATATAGTGTTCAATGTTAGTTAAACACTGTGTTCAACTAGCATTGAACACAGTGTTAGTTATATCCACTGACTGTGTACTCTTGCATGTCTTTTTTGTCAGATGTGTTTTTGGTTGATTTTGAATCAAAGTCCTAAAGGTTTTCCCATCACCTACGACTATTTCAGCATTATTTTTTTGTCTCAGAATTGATATAAAGCTTTTCTCACCTGAACAGACCACTCCGGCGTCCTCATTGTGTCCACAGTTGTGTGTCCCAAACCCTGGATGCTGACAGTCAGTTAGAGAGCTTTCACTTCCTGTACAGTTCACTTCATCAAGCCAGATTTGACCAGTTCCTAGACCAAAAGCAACTGATGAAGTGGCACTTAATGCTGAACCACAGGATAACTGTCTGCAGACCACCTGAGCATCAGATAGATCCCAGTTGTCATCACAGATTGTTCCCCATTGGCCGTTGTGGTTGATTTCAACTCTTCCAGAGCAGGAAGTCGATCCAGTCAATCTGATAACAGAGTCTGTTAACAATAATTTTCTGATTAGTGAACACACCATTCATAAATATTTTTACTTTTTGTTTAAATGCTTTTAGCCAAAAAGAAAACTGGCTAATACGTTTGAACATTTAAAACTGAACATTTAAATGCTGTCAGTAAATCATTTTTTCTTTACCTGAACAGATCACACCAGCATCCTCACGATGATTACAGTTGTGTTTCCCTTGACCTTCGTGTCCACAGCTGGTTAGAGAGCCTTCATGTCCTGAGCACCGAACATCATCAAGCCAGATTGGTCCATCTCCTTGACCAAAGTATGCAGAGCCCGTTGCATTGAGTGCTGTACCACAGCCCAGCTGTCTACAAACCACACCAGCATCAGCAATGCCCCAGTCGTCATCACAGACCGTTCCCCAGGTATTTCTAAAGAGGACTTCAACTCTTCCAGAGCAACGAGTTGATCCAGTACCTGCCAACCTGACCGGACCTTCAAGAAATAAAATTCACCATATTTATCTTAATGTTCTAATTAGAATAAAATACCTTTGTACACTACGGGAATAGGAAACAAAGAGAAATCGGCCTATCCTGAGAATGAGTTGTTTTTCACATAGTCCTGATTGGTGATTCAAATCATTTTCTGATCAGTGAATACATTATGCATAAGCATCTCCTTTTATTTTGTGTTTAAATGGTTTCAGACAAAAACAATGCTGACTAACGTATGTGAACATTTAAAATTTGTTAATTCAGTTTTTTCTCACCTGAACAGATCACACCAGCGTCCTCATTGTGTTTACACTTGTGTGTCCCAAACCCTGGATGCTGACAGTCAGTTAGAGAGCTTTCACTTCCTGTACAGTTCACTTCCTCAAGCCAGATTTGACCAGTTCCTAGACCAAAAGCAACTGATGAAGTGGCACTTAATGCTGAACCACAGGATAACTGTCTGCAGACCACCTGGGCATCAGATAGATCCCAGCTGTTATCACATACTGTTCCCCATTGGCCGCTGTGGTTGATCTCAACTCTTCCAGAGCAGGAAGTTGATCCAGTCAATCTGATCCCAGAATCTGTTAACAAGTTACAGATAAACTATAGCATTTTCTTTAGAAAGAAAAATAGCAAATTAAAGACATTACTATTGGTGTCTTCTCTTTGTAACCTGCTTTGCTTTACCTTAGTTATGATTTATTCAAATCCGGAGCACAGAAACTATTAACCCTGACATGTACTTAAACACAGTACATGGGCAATTACACAGATATTCAAGCCAAAGATTTTGTCAAATAGAATTTATATCTGTGTTACACAGTTTGCTATACAATCTTTCTGTTGTGCATTTTGTACCAGCTGCTTAGCTGGTTAAATCTAACCTCTCAATAAAAAAAAGTAAATAAATCAAACAGAGATTTAATGTGACAACCTTTAATAAATAAAAATGGCATCAACACACAACAGCTTTGTTTGAAAGACTAAGTTCAAAATTGCTGCTTTTATAGAATGGGAGAGAAAATGGAAAAGCTAAGAAATACTAATTAAATCCATTTGACTAACTGAGAATTAACAAATGTGATTGCTATACCATACAGGTGCATGACAACACAACTTTGGAGAATCAACAGGTGTTACACACATCAATCTGGAAGATATGAAGAAGCCAATCACTCTGCAATATTTATGGATGGATGGATGGATGGATGGATGGATGGATGGATGGATGGATGGATGGATGGATGGATGGATGGATGGATTTATTCTGCTATGTTGAACATGTTACAGGGTACAGAGCACAAGCATCTAATAAAGAACTAAACATAGTGGCTGCTATTGAAAAAATAATACAAACCCAGCACTGTATTCAAGAAAATGTCAGTACCCACTGAATCCAGAGATACACAGAGGAATCTGCTGATTATGAGAATCAGTGAACACACCACATATAAGGTCTACCTTTCATTTTGTGTTCAAATGCTTTCAGCCAAAAATCTACACTCACTAGATCTGAGCATTTAAAATCAAACATTTAAAAATTTGTAAATCATTTTTTCTTTACCTGAACAGATCACACCAGCATCCTCACTGTGACCACAGTTGTGTCTCCCATAACCTCTGTGTAAACAGTTGGTTAGAGAGCTTTCATATCCTGAGCACTGAACATCATCTAGCAAGATTGGACCAAATCCTTCACCAAAGTGAGCAGAACCAACTACACTGATGGGCGGACCACAGCCCAGCTGTCTACAAACCACTTCAGCATCAGCTATGTCCCAGTTATCATCACAGACCGTTCCCCAGGAATATCTGTAGTAAACTTCAACCCTTCCAGAGCATCGAGTTGATCCACGTCCTGCCAACCTGATCTGACCTATAAGAACAAAATTTAATATGCTTATGTTAATGTTTTGATAAGAGTAAAAGACTTTTAAATACTATGGGAATAGGAAAGAAAAGCTGACCTGTTGAGAATGCTGATGAGGTCAAGACAAGAGTAACTGTAAGATAAAAACTTGGACTGTTATTTTATTAATAGAATTTATGTAAAATAAGACATTGCTTGTGTTTATATCACGAAAGTGATAAAACAATACTATTGATAATAATGAAAATATGAACTTACAGATAAAGCCTGTAAAGAGTTGAAGGTTCCCCTGCTTTCTGTTCCACATAGCTGCATATAGCTTCAATGTGATCTTCAACTGGTGTTCAGAAACACATCTGGCTTTGCACTAAGTTCATTCTTGAGACACTTCCTCTTCACATATGTGGTTTTTAAAATGTTACTCAACTAAAAAAAAAACAAAAACACTTCTTTAAACAGCAAAACTGTCCACATTGTCATGAATGTAGATTAACCTGATCCTCCTGCCTCATTTTGAAGCAGCCTTTAAGATTTCATTTAAAGATTGTTTTATAATTACTAGTTGAAATCACAGCCAGTAGATCTGTCCCTGGACGCAGAAAGACTCTAGTTAAAATAACATCACTGTTGGACAATGTATCCCACACGTTCAATAAACATGCATAAATACGTAAAAAGTGAGTTGCACATCTCAGATTGTGAGTACAATATTTCTGTTTCTGATAACTAACAGTGCTTAAGTTGGACAGAATTATTATTGTTGCTTTTTAAAATATTTTTAACAATTGTTACTCTTTTATGTGAACCTACATGTTTAGGCTGCTGTTACACATGATGATGATTAAAAATAAAAGCATAAAGTATGGTTTAAACCAAAAAAAATTACTATGATGAGTTTTTATATAGGGAGAATGATTATCTGGTTATGATTTTTTGTATTTTAGAGATGATATTGGCTTTCAGTAATCCAGTTCTTGGAATTGTTAATATGTCAGAAAAGCAAAGGCTGAAAAAGCTGCATTATTTCCCTATGTAGCAGCTCTAACCTGATCCTCCAAGCCATCAGGAACATGGTTTGGAGGAGCATGAACAAACATCAGCGAGGAAGAGAAAATGACTTGAGCTTGAAGTTTTGCTTTCTGTCATGCGATGTGGTTGGTGGTGGTGAAGTAGAACCCGGGTACCGAGATGAAGACGATAATCATGGTCGAACAGACCAGAACAACGGGCAGCAACACAAGGAACACACAACGATCCGACAAGAGACAAGGACAACAGGTGGACTTAAATACACAGGGAGGGTAATCGAGGAATGAGACACACCTGGGAAGCAATCAACGGGGAAGACGCAGAGACAGAGACTCACAGGAAGGAAACTGAACACAGAAAACCCTAAAAATAAATACACAGAAACACTTATCATGACACTTTCTGCCATGACTGCAAATTCAGCAATTCGACAAGCTTCTGAGTTTCAAAGTATATCTAAAAGTATGATCAAAATCGTTTGATCAAAAAGAAAGCCAAAAAGCTGCAGTTGCATTTCAACTCAAAAAACCAGTCAAGGGAAAAAAACCTGCTGAGCCATTTTTACAGAACAAACAGTGAACGGTGCTATGAAGTAATGTAGTGATAGTGATCCTATCTCAACCAGAGATTCAAAATCTGGATCCACACAAACACAACTTCTGGCTCTTTCACCACACAATTCAAGAAAGACTCTGAAGATGTTTTTACTGTTTTAACAAAACCCTCTTCAGTTCATCAGTGTTTAAACAAGAAGTTGATAAAAAGAGTAACACAGGTGACTGCCTGTACTATTTGAATGACCAAGAGACCTGGTGCATAGTGCTGACATGTAGCTGCAGGTCAAGGTTGTGTAAAAGCAAAACAGTTGTTCAATGAACACTTTGGATGAAACATCATAGCTGCTTTCATTGAAAAGGCTTTAGCCTGGACTTCCATTGCAATGAAGATGCAAAGACGTTGCAAGCGGTATCTCTTTTTTTCTGTGGATTTCATAATTTTGTAAAACAGAGATCCTTAAGACATATGGGAAATCAGAGCTCGGTTTCACAATTTTCTTGTATTTATTAAGAAGCACGTGAAAATGGTTTCAGATCCTTGATTTGGAGGCATCCAGAATGCAACATCAACAATCCCTGCCTCAAAGGCTAACGGCAGACTGAAGCCACAGTCGACCAAACACGTCAACCTCCCATGAACACGGATTACAACATTAGATGGAAACTTCTGACTGCTGCTAAATAGTCAACCTGTTCTGGGATGAATCCCATCAAATTTACAATGAACAATTTTTTCCACAGGAGGAGGGAAACTATGAGGTGTAAAATTTGAGCATCCTAACAGACCTTAATTATGCAGTGAAGTCTTCTTGTTTTCATTGTACTCGACATACATAGTACAGTGTCATCACTATAAGCATGAGAAAAACAAACACAAAATACTTTTTTTAAGGAAAAAAGACGATTTGTGTGCTGGGCACATCAGTAAAGATGGAGCTAAACATTTGATATGTGGTCAAAGTCTTTCCACCATTCTCCTCACTGACAACAAAGACACAAGTATTATAGAAGTAAAAAAAATAATAATTTCACTTAAGGGGTTTTTATGTTTTCTTTTGTCAAAATAGACAAATGTTATTGATTATGATTGATTTGTAGAAGCAATTAAAAGGATAAAACATCCAAGAGAGTGAATACTTTTTATAGGTTTTGCATAAACCTACAAGTTCTTGCTAAATAGTTAAGATTTGGAACATTTAATCTATTGACCCAAATGAAAGACTTGAAATACTTTTGCTGCTGATGGTGTTAATCCACAGGACAGTGTCTCAGATGTGTTCAGTGAACTTCACACCAGTTAAGATTTAACGAGTAGAGAAATAATGACAAAAAAGCAAAAGCTCTGTATTGAGTCATCTATAAGTAGACTCATTAGGTTTGGGAGTTCACCCAATGAGCCTACATGTGTTTAATTATCCAGAATTAAAAAAATATAATTATAGCCCAACAAAATAGCCAATAATTGATCCCAAAAGTAACTAAATTATAAACTTTTCACTATTAATTCAGACATCTGTGTCTTGTCGTTCAGATGTAAATTTTTTATTAAACTTTCTGTCATTAAAATGTGACACGTTTAAGTTATTGCTATGAAACTAAAAAAAAAATCACATTATGCTTTAATTTTGGGAAAAAAAATAATTCTGAGTACTGTTAACTTGCCAATTTTGGCCTGTGGGGCAAAAAGTTTGGTCACAACTGATGTTGGATTGTAAAATATATCTAAAACTTTCATTTCATAATCACTGTGTAAAATGTGAGTACAACGTCTGAGAGCTTCTCATGGGAATGATTTTTGTCACTCGGACTCAAAAGAGGAAGCCTCAAAACCACTTTGGCAAAGTCTACATGCTTTGTAAGCAAGACAGAGCCAGTCAGCTCAGACATTTTTGCAATTGCTCAAGTGCTAAGATAAATACAAAAGAAAACCAGTAAAATCATATGAAAATGGAAGACAATTTATCTCTATTTGCCAATAATGATAAAGAGATAATTATGTACTTACAGCTTTGATAAGAGTTTAGACTCACAGTGGACATAAATATCATGTGATTTTATTTACAAGAGCTCAAAATGAAACATACAGGGTCGCACAGTCACCCCCTTTGATATTTGGAAAATCTCCCCTAACAAGTTATACATTTATCATGTTTCTGGTATAATTCTACAGGAATTAATTTGAATTGGTTGGTTTCTGAGCACTGACTCTGTTAAATCATCTTTTTTAAAGGGGTGGTATTATATATCTTTCATATGGATATTGCCATTTTATGGTAGAATGTAGTCTCTATGATGCCTTCAGAAAAATGCTGAATATATCAAACATGTCTTAGTAATTTGATGCCTTGAAATTGAGCCTCTGTCTCTTTAACAAACGCCAACTTATCCCAGTTGTCCTTGTCTCAACACATCATCGTGACAATTTATGCCGCTAACAAAAGTTCTAAGGCACGTTGGACTGAGAAGTAATTCATATGATAAACTAAGCAGATGCAGAGTTCTGTATTTGCTAATTGATGCTGGCTAGTCTTGAGGATCCGTGTAGGGAAGGTTTGTCTGGGAACTGCAGCCCCAAGCAGGAGCTCTGTGGAAGTAGCACTTTGCATGTAGGCATCCCTGAATGGTTGCCATGAGAGAGTTAAGAATTCCTCAAACATGAATGAAAGCATCAAATGTACATTACGGTTATGTTTTTGATGAGAGAATAATATTACTAAATAAAATAAAGCTTGAAGAAGTCAATTCAACCGTAAAAAACAATTATGGGTAAAATCGGTTTTTTGTTTTACGGTGGAATTTCGGCAACCCCAGCTGCGGGCATTTTACCTTAAAATCTACGTTTTATTTTTTACAGTGTATGTATAACATCAGTTGCTGTCATTGGTGCTGTAATGTAGCAAATAACGTTTTCAGTTTACCACAGCTTGTCACCAGGTGTTCAATAAAGAAATACCACACTGTAAATCTGATGTTCTCTGGTCAGAATGTATCTGTACATACAGCGAACACAGGCAGCAGAATGTTGTGCTTTTTATATCCAAGATTTTCCTGGTATGTGGTCATGAATAAAACAGAAAACTGGTCTAATGCCTTCTCTTTAGTGTGTGTGTGTGTGTGTGTGTGTGTGTGTGTGTGCTGGGCTAGATGTTTTGGCAAACTAAGTGAAATCTTGTATAGAGCCTTTCACAGATAAAAATCACAAAGTGCTTCGCAAAACCATCAAAGATGAGCATCACATTAACTAAAAGCCTGTCGGTAAAAATAGGATTTTAGCTGCATTTTCAAATAATCAATGGAATTGTCAGCATAAAAACAATGGAGGATAATTCCACAACTGTGGTACAGCAGTACCACAGTTGTGGTACAGCTTCCATTGTTTTTCTATTGTTCCAACTGAAACAACGAGTTTTCAACAGAGTTCATGGAGCTAACAATAGATTTTTAAAGCATATATACAGTTGAAACCACAAGTTTACGTACACAAAATGGTAAGACACGTATACCTTTTTTAACTGTCTTAAGGTAAATCGAGCCAAATTTCTCTCTTTTTAGGGCAGTCAGAATTACCAAAACCAATTCTACTTGCAAAATTGCACAATATAAAGAGACAGGATAGGTCAGTGACTTATTTATTATCTTTAAAATCAGCAGTTTACATAGAGAATGATTACTTTCTTTTCAAACAATAAAGGAACGCCCAGATATTCTGTTCAAATAATTATTTTCAAATATAGACTTGATGGGAATATCCAACCACCATTTCATTCAGGAAAGAGATTGGTTCTGTGTCCCAAAGATGAGCATATCAAGGTCCAAAATGAGCAGATAGACCCCAGACCTTGTGTAGATGCTGGCTGAAGCATCATCCGCCTCTTGTTGCTGCTGGAGGAACTGGTATACTTCATAAACCAAATGGCATCATGAGGAAATAATATTATTAGAAATATTGAAGCAACATCTGGAAACATCAGCCAGGAAGTTAAAGCTTGGATGCAAATGGACAATAACCCTAAGCATCGTGCCAAAGGGGATATAAAGTCCAGTATGGAACTTTTCTAAAACAAAATGTTTTTTTACACCTCTGTTAAGTGTAACTATGTCACAGCAGTATAATATGAACAAGAGTCAATGAAAAACACGCTGCTCATACCCAATTTCTTGCTGTCTTCTACACTACAGAGTTAAATGACAATAAAACTTTACTAATATTTGAAAGTTCAGCAATCACTAAATTGGTGACAGATGATATGCTCACACAAGATTTTAATCCTGATTTATCTTTTTGTTGTTTGGTGTGTGATTATGCTCTATTTATGGGGCCCTTAAGTTGGAAAGGCGGGCCAGAAAAACCACCTAAAAGTATGAGTAAAATAGATTTTTAAAAATTAGTTCAGTCAAGATTAGAAATAGTTATTTTACAGGGTAAAGTTAATAATAATAATACATTTTATTCCTGTACTGCTTTTCTGAAAAAAATCAGACACTTTACAGAAAATAAACTAATTACAAAGAGAACACTTCAGCACATTAACAAAGTCATCAAAGGAAAACACTGGTGGACAATTTTCATATAGGGTAAGACAGATGTTGCAACCTCTGTCTGTATCTTTTATATGCAAAAGGATAAATAACTCGATTGAGAGATTTCATCCAACACTGCTTGGATGAAATCCATGACAGTGTGATGCCATGATCCCGGATCCCTATGAGCAAACTAACCAAATGTCAGGCCGATTGATGGAAGTCTCTTGTAGGAGTTTGATCAAATGCAGAGGTTGTAAACAGCCAAAACATGAGGTCAAAATATGCCAAGATAGCCAACTTTCTGTATTTCTGTATGCTGCCCCTTTAAATTATGCTGTGGATTTAAGAGGGAGCTAATGAAGGGAAGCTAAAATAGGAGAAATATTATCCTTCTTTTTGGGAAGTTGTACAACTGTCCCAAGTTTCATAACTGTATGATGAAGTAAGGTCAGTGGAGAGGGGCTTTTGAAATCTGCTGTTGAGTTATCAATGTTGAAAGTTTGGCAGAACCCTTAAAATGCACATTTCATTTACGACTGATGACCGACTTAATTTGACACCAAAAGAAAATAAATAAATACACAAATTAATAATAATAATAATAATAATAATAATAATAATACTGACAGAGGCTGACGTGGCTTCAAGTTGGCAGAAATTATGCAAAGTGACTATGAGTTCCAATGATGTGTTTACTTGATATTTCTATGGCTGCCAAACAAATATTAAAACTGAAATGGAAAGCAACAAAGAGGGAGTCTATCTCTGTTTTTCTCTCTCCTGCATTTGACTTTTTTTTTTTTTTTCATTTCTGGATTCCAAACTCAACACCGACACAATGATGTTCTTATGCTTACAAGCATGCCTTGCGGTTTGTGGTAATTGAAATAATTGTGTGGTATGAGCCCCGTGTCCACTGCTGTGCATGTCCACTTGTTCCTGTGGCGGGTGTAACAGAGATTACACTCCAGAGATTCCATGGAGGTTTTACGGGCAGCAGAGGTTTGGAAATGTATCCCTGCTCACAGCAGATCCCACAGATCCCCGAAGGACTTCTGTGTTGCTGGTTACGGTGTGTTTTGTTTTGTCAACAACTACTGTAAGATTAGAGCGCCACCTTTCCCGGTGTGCTGGATCTCTAAGAATAGCTCGCTAGTAGATGATGCTATGTGAGGCTGGCTCACAGAGGTGTGGAAATACTCAGAGGGAGGCGGCGATGTAAGCAGAGGTCTTAGTGAGTTTTTGATCTTAAGAGGGTCATGAAAAACTGCTGATTGAGGCCGTGTTGTCTGAGTTTAACGTGTAGAATGCCATATCTTTTGGTCATCCTACTAGTTATAGCCTGGCACAAGCAGGGCTGTCCCAAGGTTGAATGTGGCCTTAAGCAGAAACTGATTTGGGCTCCCCTTCCTGTTCAGATCATCAGCACATCTAACAGCATACAGACACAGTCAGTAAATTAAAACTATTATTGAAAAGTTTATTTATTTCACTAACTCTCACCAAGTGAAACACATCGATTCACTAGACAAAGATTTATATTTTAACTTCTTTATTTCTCACAGGAAGATTTTCTGCTCTCTGCCAATACAAACATGACAATTAAGATTAGAATATTACACCAGACTAATAAAAAAAATAAATAAATAAATATTTTATTGGTCAGCACAGGGAAGTACTGAAATTGTCAAATCAGATGCAATAGTATTCTAACCCTTTGCAATAAATGGTGAACATTGGGAAATAAGATAACATTATGTAAAGCTCAAAAATGTCAGTTTTACATAATACTGCCCCTTTAAATTCTGCTGTGGATTTAAGAGGGAGCTAATGAAGGGAAGCTAAAATAGGAGAAACATGATCCATCTTTTAATTTTCATCTGACCTCTTGCTGCAGCTGATTGCTTTTAACTGCATTTTGTGGACTTTCTGGTGATAAAGAATAACAGTAGTCCAGCCTGGAAGTAACAAATGTATGCTTAGTTTTTCAGCATCATTGCTGGACAAGATATTTCTAATTCTGACAATATTTCACAGATGAAAGAAGGGAAAGTTGTCTAAGACGGGATTGACATTAAATGTCCTAAACAAAAATAAATAACTAAAAAAATATTTGTTTGTTTTTTCAATTATTTTTATTTAAATGATAACATTCTCGATGCATTTTGAAAATATTTCTTCTCACTTTTAGGACTGCAGTCCTCTTATTCCCATCCTCAGAGAAGGTGAGAGTAGCTGCCCTGAATATTTATAGTAAAGGGTGTCTGGTTTACGAGCTCTGATAATGAAGTGTAAAGACCACTGACCCATGTTATGTCATGCTGAAGGCTCTGGAATGAACAGTCTTTCATTCAGACATGATTCATCTGTTCATCTTCTCTTTGTTAAAGCCTGGCTGACCTGTTCACCTCTGGAACACAATGATGGAAACTCTCAGTCATGGCCTGTGAACCGACAAGCGCTTGGCTACAACTGGTCAAATATGTTGTTGATTCACGTCGGATAAAAAAATCAAAAAAATCAATCACGCTGTTAATTTGGTCCAACTCCCATTTTAGTTCAAGCATAGGTAAGGTGGTGCGAAAAAGAAAATGAAATAGTGCCATCTTGTGGTTCTAAATGTGAACTTCAGCTCTGGTGGTAGGAGGATTAAAATAGTTCCACAACTGTAAAACTGCCAGTCCGATTTGAATTTATTTATTTTATAAAGGGTATAATGCATATTAATCAACATGAATGTAAATATGCCAGGAATAGTCAAAGAGTCCCTTAGTAGTTTGATGGAAAGGATTAAAAATATTACAATTAACAGGCATAACAACACGACATGATATATGACAAATTTCAAAGTATAGCTAAAGGTACTGCAATTCACAGTAAACATTTATAAAACAAAAACAAGTCACATCCATTAGGAAAAAACATGTAAAAACAGTTCATTTAAAAATAATTCAAAACATGATTAACAGTTTTGATCATCTGGTAACTGACAAAGTGGTTTTCTGAAACAGCTCAATGGTGTAATATTTATTAGTTGTAATTGTGTATTCAAAAAAATCTGAAGCCAGAACAGGAAATGAAATGTTCCTCCATGGTATTTCACAGTCTCTCCCCTATGAACTGCCCTTGTAGTTACATTTGATCATAAAAGTAATTGGACAAAGTTCAAATAAGCTTCTTCTGGACACCAGAATGTCATTTACGTCACTAAAGCTGCACACAGTAATGACATTTTATCATATTTTGGAATTCAATAATATTTACTGATTCATGGAACAAATGGTGGAGGAAGTATTAAAAATAAAATTTCCAAAAACACTGTAAGTTTGGGTTTTGTTGAACATCAATAATGATAAATCAAAATTCTTAACATAATGAGAATTTTTTCACGATTAATGATAAATGATGTGTTAAATGCCCTGAACATGGGGAGAGCAAGCTGGATCACTTACTCAACACCTCAGTTAGGATTCGCAACATTGCAACACAGCATGATTACAGGGTTCCGGCAGTAATATAGAGACATTTTGCAGAAATTGTTTCTGTTACAGGTCTTAGATTTCTGGAGGTTCTCCACTTTGGACTGGAGACTGGGTTTGATATGAAGAGAGACACATTGACAGAAAGTTAATAGGTGATGCTGCGCTCATGTGGAGGAGAACCTGGAAGCAGTCATCTCTCTGACTCCTTGGAGTGAAACCGGCTTGATGCAGTTAAGCATTCAGTCTGAGTCCAAACCTTTATTTAACTCCTCTATTGTCGCTGCTGAGCAGTTAACTTGTTCTAAGATAGATCTTAAATTATTAACTAACTTAGACTGAAGGAGTGAGGAAGTGAATGAATGAATTGGAAATATTTTTCATGTTGTTGCAGAATTAAAGAACAAACAGAACATGTCTGTTCCTCTTATCTTTATTAGTGTAGAGCTAATAAAGCATGTTATCTCTGTTTAATTTGATCAGCTCATTTCTTCCTATATTACATCTTCCTATTCATGAAAGCACACAAAGGCTCCCAATAACAATTTAAATACATAGAATGTTAAACTGAACCTATTAGAAAACTTTACAATGAGCTACATTTAACAGTCTTTATATATAAAAACAGAATAATACACAGAATATTTAATGTTGTGGATTTTGTAGCTTTTCACTGTTTAAGAACATACCCTTAGGAGACCATTAGAGGGCGCTCTTAGCTTTATTTGTATACGTTATCTAGCCTTTCTTCATACATTGTAATTCAGTTCAGTGGTTTTACATAAAAGAACAAAATCAGATAAAAAGCTGATCTGCTCTTTATCTGGTTCTAAAATTATTTACATTTAATCCCAAGATAAACAGATTTCACTCTGTCAATATTTCATAAATAAAATTAAAACCAACATGAAAATTAAATACCCTAAAGAAATCCATTTGTGCTTTATCACAATACAAAGGATGCAAGACAACAGCAAATACTTCAGAGAAACAACTAGTATTTCTCATGGTCAACTAGGTTTCTGAACGATTTTAAGAGGAAGACAATTAAAATAGTCACAGATCTTCCTGCAAATTCACATTGAAGCCCAAAATGCTACTCTTGGAGAAATTGTAAAAAATCTAAGAATGCTATTTTAGACATAACAGATTCTAGTTGGGGCTTGACATCAGCCGCTTCTCAGACTTCAGTCTAGCTGGTTAATGTCTGGATCGGTCCTAACCTGGTTGAGAGTGTCTCCATTGCAGTTGCTGTCTATCGTGGACAGGAGCATGTGCAGCAACATGGACAGGAACATCAGGTAATACAATCTAAAGATGTAAACTATTATCTGCATGTTGAAAAAAAAACACAGACCAAAACATAACATGGAAATCACACCAAACTGCTGTTATGCAATTCTGTTGTGCCAAACTGACTGGCACAAAGTTAAAAAAATCAATTTTAAAACACATATTCTCACCAAGTTTTCTGGCATTTAGTAAATATACATAATGTTGGCAATTTCAACTAAGCTAAATCTAGAAAAGTCTGGTCTGATTTAACTCCAGACAGTGTTTAAGTCATCTTATTATTCAGTGTATGTAAATATCCGGTTTCAAATGTATTGGTTTATTGTTATTATGTAATCTCCGTGTTGATTCAGTTTGAGAACTGTTTCCAAGCTGCCAGCTCAGTGATGCTGCTGCTGTGGATGAAATCAGCAGCATCCAAACAAATATTTGTAGAAGCAACAAAGCTCAGAAAAACCAAGTCGGGATCCAGGACTCACTACAGCTCCGTTTCTACCCTTTACTCTTAACAGATAACACAATCTGTAGGTCAGCTCTACAAAAGTCAACAGTCCAACTCAGAGAAACTTCTTCCCAGAGGTTAATGGAAAGATTTCCTGATGTTGACACGTTGTTGGAGAGGCGATAGAGCGTACAAGCTTTGTTTAAAAGGCGCAGATGAAGGTGAACGTCTGAGTGACAGCTGTGCAGAAACAGAGTGCAGGCAACGCTGTCACACCCAGCACATGTCACAGCTCCACCAAAGCTGGATGTGTCAGCCGAGCGCGCACAGAGGTCAGTGTCAGTCACTTCTGTCACAGGTGTCGATGTTGCAGTGCCACTTGTTCCTGTTGGTTTGCATGTGCAGGAAATGATGGACTGTTGAGTGGAATACAAAAAAAAACAAAAAAAAAACAGGAAGAGCAATGTCTGAAAGCCAAACATAACAAGTTTGACATAAAAAGAAAAAGGAACCATTTGGGGTTACTGGAAATGCTTCGCCCGTTCTCACACATCTTCCCCTTTTTGTCTTGTGTCAGCAGTCATTATTGGTCTCGCTGGTTTGTTTTGAAGAAGTCTACTTCACTTTTCACGTAAAAGATATGTCAGTTTTGCAAAGTAGCTTGTTTTATGCACAGTTACTCGAAGTGAAAACTGATTATATATAAACTCTAGACAGTGTTTGTGTTTTTTAAAAGCCCGGCTATTTCCTATAGCTACAGCCTACGATTTGCATGCATGGTACAGTTAGAGAATACTGCACTATCAGCAGCTTGATTCTGAAAAGCAATGTGAACTAAAGGGTTTTCACACTTTATGTAATGAAACGTGAGTTGGAAGGAATATATATGGTTTTTAAATAAATATCTCAAAAGTGTACCATGCATTTGTATTCATCCCTCATGAGTCAATATACTTTAGAGAAAACATCTTTATCTGGAATAACAGCTGCATTGTTTGAAAAACCAGCTTTGCACATTTTAGAGGCTCATTTTTTCCTTACTCCTTAAACAGCTCCAGTGAAGTCATATTGAGCTGAGAGCCTCCATGAACATCAGTTTGGCCACTAACAGGTCTGACCTCGGGTCTGACCTTTCAATCAGCCAGCACAAACAAGTGAACATGCTTTTGTGAGGGAGTTGGAGATGGTGAGCCGATGCAGCTTGTAAATATCTTTGCCAGACCAGTGGAAAGATATTTGTCCATAAAAGTGAAAGAAACGTCTTTATCTAGTCGGAAGCAGAAGCCTAAAACCACATGCGTTGGCTGGTTTCACAACTCCACTGAAAATATCTGAATAAAGGTCAATGAATTATTAATAAATTAGTCAGCCAAGTTCGGTGACTAAAGCACTGATTGGCCACCATTTTCAGTCAAAGGAAAACATTTCCCCAGAGCCAGTCACTGAATTGGAGATGCTGTGTCTACGAGAATCTACACAAAACCAACACAGTGTCTCGTCTCGTCATAGACTAACCCAAAGTAACACATAATTGTGAAATGAAAGGAAAGTTAACCAAAGTTTTCAAAAACTTGGATTGGAAACGTTTGACTTCCATTTGGATTCAAACTCCTTTGAATCCACATTATCCAATGTTTACTGCGAAATAATGTATGTTCAGGTCACAAACATAGTCTACTGTGTGCAAGAGTGAATTTCCCTAATAGCACAATTGACCGCTGAGATTGTGCTCTGCCTCTCACTGGTGAAGACCAGACTGTAACCCTGAAAGGACGAAAAGAACAAGTAGATATAGATGATGGGATGATGGACAGATGGACAGATGTACTTATTGATCTGGACAAAATTGATAATTGGATGCCTAAGGAGAAACTGTTTTATAGTGACTGTAGCTGCATTTTCATTGACCATATGACTGCGCAATTTGACATTTAGAAAATAAATTAGCTTAACACAAACATGCCAATTTGAAAAAAATAATAATAATAATTGGATGAAAAGTTTTGGCACAAAAATTGGGCATTTTTTGGTCGTATCAAAGTTGGTTTATTTTGCAAAACTGCAAAGGAAGCACTTGTCGAATCAAACATGATCAACAACCAGATGTTGCTGCTGCCACAAACCACAAAGAAGAAGAAGACAGGAAGAAGTCAGATAATCATGTTGAAGGATAATGTCTTATGAATGATTCATGTGTGATTTCAACTGTGTTTCGTATTTAATGGAAACACAGCAGTTATGAAACTGTTTTTTCAACGTTAGCGAAATATCGATAAAGTTTTGCGCACATTTGTAATGGAGACGCAGCTAGTGAGACGGTAGTGAGGTGTGCTCCAGGAATGACACACAGGTTGAATGTTAGGGTGGCCAAACGTCAGCTCTTGTTCTTCCAGGTAACTGACAGGTTGACGATGAGGTTATAGTCCTGACAGATTACATTGTTATCTATAAAGAGAGTAGATGGAAGGTGGAAAGGAAGTATTTAGGGGCGGAGCTGTTACCTGGCGAGAAGAGCAACAAAACTGAATAGATTCAAGACAGTCCATGAGTGCAAGCTGGATTTAGGTCCATGGGATCATTTTAATGAACATTAGTTGCTGAGAGGAAAGAGAAAAAGAGAAGGACCACAAAATGGTTGTGGTCTACAAAAGGCAGAGAGAGTGTGTGTGGCAGAGAAGGAGTGTGACCTAGGCACATTATGTATTGTGGCAATCCGTTTTGTTTCTATGTAAAGCCAAAGCTCTGAAAATAAGTGTCAAAGGTGAACAGCTTCAGCCCAGCGATAATCCCACCAGCAGAGGGTGCTGTCGTATAGCTCAACAGGACACTACCCAGTAGCTTTTGGCGGTTTCCAGAGCGGTCAAAATATGGCCAGCCTCACATAAATCATGTTCAGTTTGAAAAATTACCTGCAGGAGCCTCTGGTTTCCTCTGCATGCAAGCACATAGTACGGAGTCAGAAACTCCCAGCTGCACCTGTATGATCCCAGAACAGGCTTCTTCAACCAAAGATCACACTGAGAAAAATCTGTCTTGGCATTCAGGTTTAATTTAGGTAACAAAAAAGGATACTCACCAATAAAACAAATTTCAGAAGAATTTTTTTTTTCAACAAATTAAAGTGTCAATTTGATTCGAAATCGGGATTTGAAGCAAGAACAATTCATTTTTGTGTGCTTTAGTTTCTCGCGATTGCGGCGGAGTCAGAGGGTTCATTTTTGTCATGTGATTCTCCTTCCTTATTTGAGCGCCTGTGAATGTGTTCGGTTTTGAAAAAGTGCGTTTGAAGCTGTCTCACCACAGCTTCCGTTTGACATGTGGCGAGCTTACCGTGGTGAATTCTCAGAGTTACAACAGTTTTGTCACGTTTTCTGAAGCACAAAACAGAAATTCAGCATGTATGGGTTCTGTAGAGAATCGCTCCCATAACACACAATTTGAAGGATAAAAGTAATGAAACATATTTCACTTTGAATCCTACAGATAACCACAGAACCATGTTTTCTGTATATACTCTGTTGTTTTTTCTTTGAAAAAGAATTGGTTCTGTTGCACCCCTTCTATTATAGTATAAAAAGTCACCAGGTTTTCCAATACAGTGCAAAACTTGCAGATAGCATATGACTGCAACTGGAATACGGAAGGAATTCCTGAGTTTTCATCTTATGTAACACTTTGAATATAACTGCATTCGATAATAGCTTTTATGATCAAATCAAGTATCACGGGTTTGACAAGCAATTTGCTTCTTGGCAAAAGTGAAGCTCCTGTCATATATTGTATAATACATGTTTGGTTGTGTATTTATGGCTAGTTTATGCCTTGTGTCTGCAGTTATGTCACAAGGCTTGCCCTTTGTGACAAGAGAAAGGCCAAAAATGGTTAAATTTTGGGCTGCTCCCCCTTTGGATGCACGGCTGCAGCTTGTTTCCTTGGTAACAGAGGAGTTTGGCTGCCAGCCAGACCCTGCATTGTGGAGTCCCACTGCATCAAATCCAGCCTAAAATATACACACAATTTCTGTCACAGCCATCGCTTCAGTACCCACTCAGCTGCAGTTATCATTTACTACAAGGGCGTGTCCACATACGGCTGTGAAATCACAACTGCAGCATGCAAAATGCACACCCATGCACGCACACACACACACACACAAATATATAAAGTGCCGTCTAGAAACAGACATCAGGTGAGTGTGTGCAGCCTGGCTCTTCATCCGTCTCTGCCACTCAGTCTAACCTTATCTGTGCTTCTCATCCTGGTGAATCCTGTAAAACTGTGTGGAGAGAAAAATGAGTGAGGATTTATGTGTTTCTGGGTCTCTGGGTGTGTCATAGTTACAGCACCATGACAACACTTCCATCTGCAAGAAAAGCTTGCAGATGTCCATATGTTCTGAGAGGCAAATGGTAGAGGAGTTAAAAAGCAAAGCTGCACTTAAAGGAGCAGTACCATGTGTTTTCCAGCCACATACTGTCATTTTATGACATATATGACTTATCAAATATGAGCTGAAATAAATGAATGTAGACATTTCTTCACCTGGCTAAAATGACGGCACAAATGTAAGGAGGTTAAATCTTCCTTTCCAGCACCTGATAAAGGTCACCAGTCAGGACTGGACATCATTGCTATTATTCAATTCATTGCAGTTGAGTTTTTTTCTTTGGAGTTGTTGCAGCAGCAATAGTTTCCTAAATGTCTAGTTCCAAGAGCTGGCCATGTAACCATGACCTGAGAATGAAACACCAAGATTCTTTCATGCATGCATGTTTGAGAAATCCTTTAATCTCCCGTTAAAGGATTCAACCATTCAGCTGTTTAAAACACCTGGGTGGACCTAGCCCCGCCTTCGGGGGGCAAAGCTCCTCCTCAGAGCTTCAGTTTCCACATTTCTGAGCTTCCACCTCACAGAGCAGCCTTCCCCCACTCAGCTCCTTCAGACTAGCTAGTTTCAGAAAGAGCAGGAGTTTTTAAAGAGACAGATTTCAAGGCCACAAATTACGTCAAATTTGTATGTAATTTGTATTGTAAGTCAAATTTCTTTTAAGTCATATTTGATAAGCAAAATAAGCATTTTTATAACAACTGAAGTTAATATAGTTACTTGATCGTGCTATAAAATGACACAATGTGGATGGAAAACACATAATACTGCCCCTTTAAACTCTTCTGCTTGAGGCCTCCAAACAGAGGGAGTAATCAACCTTTTTTTAAACTGAAAAAATGTAATCATCAGAATCTCTCTCTGGGACCCTTTGTTCAGTAAGAAGGTAACTTACCTTGATCTTACACACCTTTGTTTAGAAATGTCTGCAGCATTCAGTTAAAGGTCTCTGTTCATCCTGAAACGGATCTACAAGCATTTGTAGAGATAATAATTATGCATCTGCTGTGTTCAATCTACATGACAGATTATCTGCTTTTAGACATTCTAACATCTGATTGAAATGAAAAAAATATGATATACAGGTGTATGAAGTAAATGGAATCATTAAGTACGGTGTTTTGAGAAAATGCTCCAGCTCAGTGCTTTGACTCCACATGGGTGACTGAGCTAAATCTTATCTGCATTTGAGAATGTGCACTGTCACAGAGTTGGCAAATGCATGTTTGTATTAAACTGCTTCACAATTGGTCAGGCACAGTCTCAAATACCCTTTAAAAAGAGGGGAAGCAAGTGAGATGGCTAACCACAGAGTACCATTTAAAGAGGAACCTTGGTCATCACATAACACATAAAAATACATATCTTTAAGCAAACTTCTTCATTTCATATTTTCTGATAAAAGGACAGAATGTTCAGAATGATTGCCTTTACCATGTATAAGAGAATATGAATATCCCTTTCATGCATAGTGGTCACTACAGTGGACAGCTATCTAAAAGCCATTTTCTTGTGCTTCTTGTGGATTTTTATGTTATAAATGCAAACAGACCACTGAAGTGGACACTAATGCATCATAAAATACACTCACTGTCATCAAAAAATCAATTACTGGCCATCAGCTGCAAATGCAAGAAATTATTTTTGTTAAATCCAATATGGCCGACAGACATAAAAGCATGCCAACCAACCCGGTCCCTCCTCCTACTGTAGATGACTCTTGCAGGTAAAAAAAAAATATATATATTGTGATATCAGATAACATACCTGATCAAACATAACAGCCTGGGATAAACCTTTTGTATAAAAAACCTTTTGTATAAAAAACCTTTTGTAAACCTTTAGTATAAAAGCTAAATAGATTTTATTCAAAATGTTAGAGAGAAAGGATGCTAGCTTTCAACTAGCTTATGAAAGCTAGCATTCTTCATGAGACATTTAAATAGGTGATGGTAAAATGTAAGCAGGAGCCAAATCTATCTTATTTTGCCAATGTTGTGTTGGGAATACTGCTACAATAAAAAGAAGACGGGAAAGTGTTCACTTATTTATTGAACCAGCCTCAGATCGTTCCCATCAGAACTTTCTCTTCACCAAAACCAATCACGCTAAGCAATCCATGTAGAAAATCCCTATCAATCTTTAAAGGCTTTTCCACACTGAGGTGAAACTTTGTCTGTTTTTATATTTACATGAGATGTGTAATGAACTTAAAGAAGTAATTAATCCACATGACCCATTGGATTTATTTCTCACCCTAACAATCAGAAAATACAAAATATTATATAAGATTTGGAAAAACAAAAACCCATAAATGTCAAATTGTTTATGATTATGCTAATGTCTGTATTGATAAAAGTTATAGACAACATGAATGCCACAACAGCTAGTGAATTAATTTTGTTACTTGCAACTTTGACAAGGCTTCAGTGACATAACTAACTAGCACTCTAGTTTCTTAAACAATTTGATACAGATCTACTTTCTGGTTTACAAACTCATTAGCACCTGAGTAAGTAATATTAAGCAATGTTAATTTACAGTTATTTACAAATGTACAGACCTTATAGTGATTTAGGTAACATAGACTAACTTAAAACAAAAACAAATAGGCCTTGCCTGGGTTTAGTCTTCATACTGAAAGTTCAGAATTGCTTCATATATATATA